>NW_027555558.1:0-114718 GCF_003287225.1 Phascolarctos cinereus
CAATTGCTCTATTCTAATTTTTAAGGAAGTATTTTCTTCAGTAGTCTTTTGGACTTCCTTTTCCATTTGGCCAATTTTTCTTTTTAGGGCATTTTCTCCTCATTGGCTTTTTGGACCTCTTTTGCCATTTGGGTTAGTCTAATTTTTAGGGTGTTAATTTCTTCAGTATTTTTTTGGGTCTCCTTTAGCAAGCTGTTGACTGTTTTTCATGATTTTCTTGTATCACTCTCATTTCTCTTTCAAGTTTTTCCTCTGCTTCCCTTACTTGCTCTCAAAATCCCTTTTGAGCTCTTCCAAGGCCTGGGACTGATTCCTATTTTTCTTGGAGGCTTTGATGTAGGAGCTTTGACTTTGCTGAATTCTTCTGGTTGTATATTTTGATCTTCTTTGTCACCAAAGTAAGATAATACAGTCTCACTCTTTTTGCACTGCTTGCTCGTGATCCTGCCATTTACTGAGTTTTAAACTCTTTGTTAAGGTAAGAGTCTGCTTACAATGTGGAGAGTGTACTGTCCTAAGCTTCAGGGGTTTGTATAGCTGTTTTCAGAGATACTTGTAGTTACCTGTAAATTTCAGTTCTTCCAAGGTGGTATAAAAGGGACGAGGTGTTTACTCCTTTCCTGGCCTGTGACCACAAGTATTCCTTTCTCTCCTGTAACTGTGAGGAGGGGTTCTCTCCACAGCCACTACAAGCTCCACCATACCAGCATTCTCCTCACCCCAGCACTGCCACTCAGAACTATGACCCAGATCCAATACGGGCAAAGCAAGAGATTCCTGCGCCAGCACTGGCAAAGAGATCCCTGCAATCCCTCTCTGATCAGCACTGTATTCCCCTCAGTCTTTGGGCAGGAAGCTCGGGAAGCAGCTGCCCCCACCAGGACCACACTCTTGGGGAATGAAGCTGAGACTCCACCTTCTTTTCTCAGACTGACAGAAACAGACTTTTCCCACTGACCTTCTAAGTTGTCTTTGGCATTAGTAGGTTGAGGAGTCTGGAAACCTCCACAGCTGTCTGAGATTCAGTCCTCTGAGACCTGCTCCAGGTTCACTGAGGCCTTCTCCAGGTTCGCTGAGGCCTGCGCTCCCACACTGTGCTGCGCTGCGCTCCCAGCCCAGCGTGATACACCTTTCTATTCAATCATCCAAGTTATCTTGGGCTGGAAATTTGTTTCACTCTGTCTTTTTGTGGGTTCTGCTGCTTCAGAATTTGTTTAGAGCCATTTTTTACAAGTATTTGGAGGGGTTTGGGGAGAGCTAAGCAAGTCACTGCTTTCACTCCGCCATCTTGGCTCCACCCCAAAGTTATCTTCTGATAAAGGAGGTTAGACTTTATGTTGTGTGGAACCAATCCTCCACTTCACCTCCTAGACACCAACTCTAAACCCTTCCTTCCCCTTAGTTTTTCAAGTTCTCCTGAGTTGTTTTGTCTTCCTCATTGGAATGGAAAGTCTCTTATGGAAGGGACTGTTTTTTTTCTTTTTTTATATTTTTAAACTCAGCATCTTCTTTACAGTTAACTCTACTCTCACCTATCCATCTATCTGTTTATTTATCTATCTTATCTACATTATCTATCTATGTTATCTACCCACCGGAATTGACAATTCAGTTATGAAATAGGGCCAGAAATTTTGGTTCAGAGGTAGGGAACCTGCAGCCTTTTATTAAGAGGATTTGTTCTGTGAAGTTTGTATTCACTCAAAGGGCCACACTTGAGGACCTAGAGGAGAACATGTGGCATCGGGCCACATGTTCCCCACCCCTGCTCTGGTTCTTTGAGTAGTTGTTGGGAAAGATGATGATTGGCTGTGGGAAACAAGGTGGCAATCACACTTTAATAAAGGACAGGGACAAGCATCAACAGTGGTACAGTGGAAGATGGTGGCATGAGAACAGGGAATGGGATGATGAAGGAAAACAGGCATCCTGAGGAAGAGGATAAGGAGGAAGAGAGGCAGAGAATATTAGCCATGAAATTGGGGTAGGGAACACTTGGAATCATGGACCTGATGGAGATGGAAGACTGCTGGAGTATGGGTGAGGAGGCAGGAGTCTGAGTCTCATCTTTGTAAGCTTTTTTAGGGAAACAGACCAATTCTTCTCTGTGCCACCTTGGAGTTAGGCCATCAACATATCCAAATCTTCTCAGAGTTATCAGTAAAATTTCAAAGTTATCATCCCAATGTATCAGCACCTTTTGGATGTCCTGCTGGTTTGAAACACCTGAGGTCTATACTGTGTCAGGGATTTACATATCATAACACCAAAGCCTTGATGAGGAGCACCTAGATGGTTTCCCCTGATTGAGTACATATTCACAGGTTGTGAATTTTTGTTAATATATGAAAGAATTTGTAAGTGATGGTCCTTTGATCTTTGGGATTATTTGTATGTGAATACTAGGATCTCCTTTGCAATATTATTTCCAGCTAAAACCTAGTTACTATACTGAATAGAAGTGTGATGATACTCAGAGGACCAGAAAAAGATAGAATTTTAGCAGACACAGATCTAGGTATCTATCCCTGGAAATGTCTTTGCCGTTCAGGAAATTTCCTAGTTCTTCATTAATCTCTACATTCTGAAAGAATATTGCAATATCCTGAATGGGAAGGCTAAAAAATTTTTATCCTTCTCTATAATCTATATATCACTTATCTTTCCCATGTTCCTAACTATCTCTCAGTTCCTATATCCAATCAGGTGCCCTATTTTATAATTACTGCCTGCCAAACAACTTGGACAAGGATCCTCCTATTTATCTCATTAGTAATGAAGTTGTCAACAAGTATTTATTAAGCACCTACTATGTGTGGGCCTTTTGGCTGTGTGCTGGGGATACAAACACAATAATCAAAAAGCCCTGCTCTGTCAGTTACTTAAATCCTCTTGGTGGAAACAACATGTGCATATATAATTATGTACAAAATATAACAGAATGCAAGTTAATTGTTTTGGAAATGGGAGTCTTAATCAGATGCTAAGTGAGATTTGGCAGAATTGCCAAATTGCCAAACCTCCATTTGAACCTGACTTTGGAAACTCCTGAGACTTGGAAGTCAGAAGACAGGCATTTGTCTTGTGTCTTGTACCATGCTGAAGGAAGTGCCACTGATAGCATTGAGCCACCTCTGATTTCTACAGGCTGGTATTCCTGTCCTCTAGAACTCTGATATAATGCAGCAGGAGGAGTATGGAAGTCAGAAAGGGCAGGATGTTTGCAACCAGCCATGTTTCCTGAAATTTTAAAGGAGAAAGAGAGGAGGAACAGAGATTTGAGCACCAAGTTATAGCAAAGCAGTCCTTGTTCTTTGGGACCATTTTCTTTCCAGTGAGGATGTTTCCCTTTCTCCCTTGCATTGTCTGGTGTGCTCTGTATCAGGTTATAATCAAAGAATATCCATTAGTTACACAAATATTTGTCTGTCATATGAAATGTTGTGCATCAATATTTGATGAAAACTTTGGGTTCTTTCAAGGATAAAGGGGCGACAACCCTGCTGCAGTGAGAGCTGAAGCACAAAGTGGGGCACAGAGGAGGGAAGAGTAGCTGTGGATCAAATCTGAAAGAGGCACATGTAAGACAGATGAACTAATAACATCCCTTTGCGTATGTCCAACTTTCCAAAAATGTTCTTTCATAAATAAAACCAAGGTAGCCAAGATTAGAAAGAAAGCAGAAAACTGGGGGAAAACTTTCATAGAGAATCTCTCAGATAGAGGTCTCATTTCTCAAATATATAGAGAACTTTGTCAAATTTAAAAAAAAATATGAGTCACAGCTCAATTAATGAATGCTTATATGATATGAACAGGCAGGTTTTTTTTTTTAAGAAATCAAGACCGTATATTATTATTTGAGAAAATGCTCTGAATCATCACTGAGTAGACAAACGCCAACTAAAATAACTTGGAGACATCATCTTACACCTATAAGAGTGGCTAAAATGATAGATGCTATTCAGTTGGGAAATGGCTGAGCTATTTGTGGTATATGATTGTGATGGAATACTGCTGTGATTTAAGTAAAAGTGAACTGCTTTATTTAGAAAACTAAGGAAAGACTTTTACCTTCATTATGAAGGAAGATGCTATCTTCTTCCAGAGAAAGAATTGACAGATAGAAATATATAAAGTATGGTCTTACACGTAAGTACATATGTGTACATCTATATAGATATATGTTTGTATTCGTGTTTACAGATATTTAGGTATGTGTTCTGTATATATGTGTGTGTATATATATATATATATATATATATATATATATGTATATATGTGTGTGTGTATATGTACATATGTATATATATATATATATATATATATATATATATGTATATATATATATATATATATATATATATATATATTTGTAGGTAATTGTAGCCTCCTTTAGGAGGGTAGTAGGGTAAAGAAGGGAGAAGAAAAGGATAAAAAGCACAGAGCAGAGAACAAAAGAAAACACAGAAGGAAACAGAACAGCTTGTTTGGTTTGAAAACAACTTATAGGTTTTATTACATAGATTTTTCTGAAATGCAAATTTGTGGTTTTATATTGAATCCTCTCTTCTGTTCTGCTACGTACATGGAAATGTTTTTTTCTTCTTTTTTCACTTTGTATTTAAGTGTAAAATGAAAACATGTTTCTAACAGAAACAGAAATAAGAAAAAAAAGTTGGAGACTTTCAAAATATTCAAAAAAAGAAAAGTCTCTGTATACCCCTGTCCATTCTCCACTTGGCTCACAATGTCATTTCCGAAAAGTACGGGGTTGACCATGTCACCTCAAGCTCTCTGAAAAAAAAATGATATGCACAATATATGTGTAAGTTTACTTTGTAGTAGTAACATCTTCTCCCACTTTTATAAGTCTTTGGACACCAAAGGATGTTATATTTGATCCTGGAGTTAATAGGGTTCCTGTGGAGTTTATTGTGACTATGTCTGGTGAGGGAGAGTGAAGGGAGATAATTGTAATACTATCTGAAAGATTTTCTCTCTCTCTGTTGAGATGATTGTATAATTTATGATGCTTGGGGTTTAATAGGACTAAATTATATTGATTGCTTTCCTAATTTTGAACTCTCCTTGCATGCTTAATGTATATCATGGTGGATCATAAGTAATGCTTTCTTGGATCAATTACTGTTATCTCATAAGATTTTGTTTAAAAATTTTGAGTTATTATTCATTAGTAATCTCAGCCTATAGTTTTCTTTCTGAGATTTATCTATTCCTTATTTAGGTAGGAGCACAATATTTGCCTCACAAATAACAAAAATCATGGAAAACATTTGTAAAGTGTGTCTATTAACTGTACTTTAAGAGGCTGATAGCATTCTCCTGTGAATCTATTCGGCATAGGGATGTCTTTTTCTTTTGGTAGCTCCTTTGGAGATAGACCTCTTTCCTTTTCTGAGATTGGATTGTTTAAAATCTGTATCAGGTCTTCTGATAAAATGAATACCTTTTTTTATTTTTGAAGGTAATTCTCTATTTTTTTGTGTTCTTAGTTTTGCTAGCATATTACTGTACATAAAATTGCTATTGTTTAATATCTTCTGATTTCGGTGTAATTTCACCTCACTCACTTTATATTTTATTGATTTGATCTTCTCCTCTCTTTTTTAAAGCAGCTTAGCTAGGGTTTTATGAATTTTATTAGTCTTTTCAGAGCACTGCATTTCAGTTTTATTGATCATTTCTGTGATATTTTGTTTCTAAGGATCGATTTCCCCTCTGATTTTTAATATCTTTTCTTTTGTGATTATTTTAGGTTAGTTTATTTGTTGATTCTCTAATGTTTAAAATGCATATTCAGTGTATTGATTTCTCTTTTACCATTTTTTTAATGTGTGATTATAAGGATGTGACATTTCCCCTGAGGATTGCTCTAGCTTCATTTCCCAGATTTTGATATATTACTTCCTAATTTTCATTTTCTCTTATATAGTTGTTAATTGTTTCTATGGTATGTTTTTTGGCCCATGCTTTATCTAAGATTTCATTGTTAAATTTTATTTGGTTTGATATCTTTTGGTTATGATCCCTGAAACCGTTTCTATTCTTCTTACGTTATGGTGTATAAAGGATTAATTGATCGATTCTGCTTTTTTATATTTGTTTGCAATATTTTTGTGCCCAAGCACATGATGAATTTTTCTAAAATTTTCTTGTGATACAAAGGAATATGTTTATTAGTTTGCTGTCTCACAAATCTTTTCTTCAAATATAATTTGTTATTTGGTTTTAATATTTATTTTTAAAATTTTTGAGTTCCAAATTCTCTCCCTTTCTCCAGCCATTCCCCCACCCATTTGAGAAATGAAGAAATAATACATATGAAGTTATGTACAACATGTTTCCATATTGACACCGCCTCCCTCAAGCTGCCCTCCCTTCTATCAGCTTCCTTCCTTTTCTTCCCCTTTACCCTTACTACTTCTTCCCTGGCTTTTATCACACCTCCCTTTTCTTTCCCCTTTTCCCTCCTACTGCCTATAGGGCAAGTTAGATTTCTATACTTAACTGATTATGTTATTCCCTCCTTGAGCCAAATCTGGATGAGAGTAAGGTCCAAACAATGCTCATCTTCCTCTTTTCTTTCCCTCTACTGTAATGGGTTTTTGTGCCCTTTCCTGTAACATAATTTACCCTTGTAAGCCTCCTCCTTTCCTTTTCTCCCAGTACAATCCCTTAACTAGACCAGATTAACCCACTTACTTAGATCCATTTAATTCATTTAATGAGATTTATTTTATCATTACATCAAAATCAACTTATACCCACCCCCTCTATCTATACCACTCCTTTAAAATGCTGTATGTAATAACAATACAGTTCTCAAGCATTACAAGTGTGTAAACAGTTTGTCCTTATTAATAACATGTTATTGTCTTTTTCTCTCTCCTTTACCTTTCTATGTCTCTCTCGAGTCTTGTATTCGAAGATCAATTTTTTTGTTGAGCTCTGATCTTTCTATCAGGAAGGTTTGAAGGTCCCCTATTTTGTTGAATGTCCATCTCCTGCCCTGAAAGATTATGCTCATTTTCCCTGGGTAGTTGCTCCTTGGTTGTAATCCAAGCTCCTTTGCCTTATGGAATATCGTATTCCATGCCCTATGATCTTTTAATGTAGAAACAGTAAGGTCCTGTGTAATCCTGACTGTGGATCCATGAGATTTAAATTGTTTCTTTCTTGCTGCTTGTATTATTTTCTCTTTGACCTGGTAAATTTGGAATTTGGCTACTATATTCCTTGTCATTTTCAATTTGGGATTTCTTTCAGGAGGTGATGAGTAGCTATTTTACTCTCTGGTTCTAGGACCTCAGGGCAGTTTTCCTTGATGATTTCCTGAAAGATGCTATCAAGGCTCTTTTTTTCATCATGATTTTCAGGTAGACCAATAGTTTTTAAATTGTCTCTCCTGGATTTGTTTTCCAGGTCAGTTGTTTTACCAATGAGGTATTTTACATTTTCTTCTATTTTTTTTCATTCCTTTGTTTCTGTTTGATTCCTGCTGTCTCACAGACTCATTAGCTTTCACTTGCCCAATTCTAATTTTTAACAAATTGTTTTCTTCTATTAGATTTTGTACCTCCTTTTCCATTTGGCCTGTCTCATTTTTTAAGGAGTTCTCCTTAATGAGTTTTTGCATCTCCTTTTCTGTTTGGCCAGTTATGCTTTTTAAGGACTTGTTTTCTACAGTTAATTTTTGTCCTTCCTTTTCCAAGCTATTGACTCTCTCTTGCATACCTCTCTCTATTTTTCCCAATTTTTCTTCTACCTCTATTACTTCACTTTTAAAATCTTTCTTGAGCTCTTTCATGAAGGATCTTTGGGTTTCAGACCAGTTCATATTCTCTTTTGAGGTTCCAAATTTGGGTTTGGTGACAATATTTTCCCCTTTAGAATTTCTGCCTTGATCTTCACTGTCCCCATAATAAGAATCTGTGGTGTGTTTCTTTTTGCTCATTGTGTTTGCTAATACCATTGGACTGAGAATTTACCAGTGTTAAATGCTATGAAAACATACACATACACACACACACACACACACACACACATCCTTGTGCTATACAAATCTAAAATATACTTAAAAGCTACTATTATAATCATTGTCTTAAGAAATGGAGCTGGAATTCAAATGTGACTCTTCCACCTGCACTCAATCATTATACATTTATTAATCATCTGCTATGTGCCAAGTACTGTACTAATCCCTGGAACTACAAAGAAATGTGAAAGATAGTCCCTGCCCTTTCAGAGCACACTATTGGACAGGGGAAGTGATGTAAAAAAAAAAACAAACCAAGATATTTAAAGTATGAATGTGGTATCAGCATAAGTAGGAAAACAAAAACCCAACTCTCTCTCTCTCTCTCTCTCTCTCTCTCTCTCTCTCTCTCTCTCTCTCTCTCTCTCTCTCTCTCTCTCTATATATATATATATATATATATATATATATACATATAGTATGAATTGGACATAACCATCAGTGGGAAAGCACAAGAATTAAGGGGGAATAGGAAATGCTTTCTGTACAAGGTCATATTTCAAGTGCTACTTAATAGAATCTAGGGAAGCTCGGAGGTTGAGATGAGGAGGCAGAGAATCCCAGGCATGGAGGACAACCAGAGAAAATGGGCGGAGGTGAGAGACGGAGTTTCTTGTTCATAAATAGCTAAAAGGCCAATGTTTGTGAATCAAGTACTGCTGGCAGTGGCGGATGAGGAAAAGGGCTTCAAGGTTTAAGAAGAATAGAAAGGGAAGGCTGATTACTGAGATAACCTCAAAGTCAGGAAGACTTGAGTTCATATCCTAACTCTGGCATACTGGCTCTGGGCCCCAGGCAACTCTGAGACCCTAAGTGGCAGAGGAAGTGCAGATCTACATGAGCTGTTGCTCCCTTTTATCTCAAAAATGAAATCACAGGTCTGAACTGAACAGGACAAAGATTTAAGAGAATATGCTTTCTAAATACGTTCTAAAGGCAATGTTTAGTTTTTCATTATTTATTACATTAACATTTACAGTCTATGCCTTTAAATTTACCTCTCTCCTCTACACTTAAACAAAAATGAAAACTCTCCTTACACACGTGCATAGTTCACAAAATTAATCCCCACAATAGTCATGTCTGAAAATGTAAGCTTCTTTGGGCATTTAAGTTAATCCTGCCTCTGATAAGAGGTGAGTGGTATCATTCATCTTCAGTCTTTCAGACCAGTGGTTTATCCTTACTTTAATCACTGTTCTAATACATATAATGAGAGCTATTATCATCATTGGTGCTGCAGGTTTTACTACTACTGCTGATACTACTGCTGCTGCTGCTTCTACTAACTGAAAGAAGCCCTTCCTGCAAATGCAAAAAAAAAAAGTTAGTCTAGAAAAAACCAGCCTCCCTTGAGCACCTTGTTCTGACTAGAACTGGATCTGCCTTTCAGACCATGTTGAGGAGGGTACCACACAATTTTTTTTAAAGTCAATTGGGGTTAAGTGACTTGCCCAGGGTCACACAGCTAGTTAAGTGTCAAGTGTTTGGTCTGAGGCCAGATTTGTGCTCAGGTCGTCCTGACTTCAGGGCCAGTGCTCTATCCACTGCGCCACCTGGATGCCCCCAAGTACCATACAATCTTTACTCAACACAGTTTTCTCAAAGCTTGGAAAATCTGTCCACTTCCTAACAAAAGGAAAGGAAAAGGCTGAAGAAGAGAGAAATTGTTGCCTACTGGTTGAAATGGATTTTTCAAACTCAACATATTTACAATAGAGATTCACAAGAAAACATCATTGTCCTGAAATTCTTCCTTCTTATAACTTCCCTATCACTGTCTAGGACAGCACCACCTTTCCACCCACCCTGAGCTACACCCTGGAAGATCTCACCTGGCAAGGGAGCTTACAGCTCATCCTGCCCAAACCAACACTCCACCTCATTTTCTAGTCAGCAGCTGCAAACTATTCCCTATTGTCCGTTTTTCAATTTTCCCTGAGTTCTGGTCACAGCTTACTTGGGACAGTGACTCTTTTTTCTTACCTGTATTTTTGAACTCAGCACTTAGCACAGTACTTGACACAGTAAGCAAGCACTCAATAAATGCCAAGACTCTATGTTATCTATGTATCTATGTATCTTTCTATCCATGTAACTGTCAATTTGTTCAGGTATGTACTGGTAAGTATTTGAAAATCAGATCTTTGAAAAATATATGCATGATAATAAGTTTATTTTTTATTATTATAATCTTCTCCATCACTTTTATTAGTTAAATTCATAAAATAAATCAAGCCCAAATCTGCACCATTTACAAAATTTAAAGTGGAAATGTTCATCCTGAAAATTTAACCTCTTACGTGTGTTTCTATCTCCCTCTTAGTCAATCTATATATCTATGGTTACATGTGTCATTGCCATGGAGGCTAATAGTACAGTATTTCTATGACATCTACTGTCTAAAAGGGATATGAAAATATCCTGAAAGGTTTATGCTAGAACATACTTTTCCAACTTTATGACCTATTTATCATCTATCTATCTACCTAATGGTCCTTTCTCTTCCTCAGTTACCATATCTAATCTGTTGCCATGTTTTGTAACACCTACATGAACAATACCTCAGACCTGCATTCTTATCTCTCCACTCCCATAACCTCATCACTTCTCTTCTTGTCTATTACAATGGTCTCCTAAGTGGTCTCCCTGCCTCAGTCATTCCTCTTTTCTTTCCTTCCTACACTCAGCTGCTGAAAGGACATTCTTGCCATGTGGTCCTCATTATGTCAGTACCGCACTCTAAAAGTAACATTGGCTCACTGGTACATGCAGTATCAAACTGAACCAACTCTGTCTTTTATCACCATTTGTAAACACCTAAAACCTAATTACTTGATGTAATCCTGTATTATTCTACTTTGTGTACTCTAAGATACAGGCATATTTGCCTTCTTGCTGTTCTTCACACCTGAATTTCCATTTCCCTTCTTCAAGGCAAGAGCCTGGTTTTCTTGCCTGAAATGCAATCTATCTTCCTCTCTGACACTTCCAATACCTCAGCTTCTTTTGAAGCTCAGATAACGTGCCATCTCATCCTACTTAAGACTTTGCTGTCACCTGAGCTTCCCCCCACCAAAGTTAGAGAACTTTTCCTTTTCCCCAAACAACTTACATTTGCTTTATATTTCGTACATAATTATATATGTACATGTTGTCTCCAGTAATAGGATTTAAACTTTTGGAAGGCAGAGGCTACTGAATTATTGTCTTTACACCCCCCAGAACCTAGTTTTTGGCCTCACAGGAAAGAGGTGCTTAAGAAATACAGTACTTTATGACCACTTCCTTGCCTTTTAGGAAAATAGGACAGGCTTCCACTGACATCTGATGGCCACAAAGAAAACTGCAGCATATGAAAAAGTTTGGGCCTGAATATAGTTCCTGGAGACATGAAATTTAAGTTCATCTCACATTAAAACCCTAGTATTACATTTTGACATACTCCAAATCATATTTTTATTCAATTTTGTGATGTGAGAACTCAGTCACTGTGAAGCCAGGCAGAAAGGAGCCAAATGAAATCCTTCAGTGTAAATAAGAATGCAGATTAAATCATCAACATTCAAATGACCTATTTCACTCTTAATCCTGTCACAGGAGAAATAATGCAGGATGAGATTAAATAGAATTAGAGAGAGCATTGTGTAGATTTTAGACTACAGTGCACCTGCTTCCATTCACAAGAGCAAAACTTTGGAGAAAGTAATACAGGAAAATGGTTGATCTTTGCTTTGGAGGAAGTTTTTTAAAACAAATGTCAAACATTTGATTAAGATGTTGCCACACTTAAATAGAACAAGAGATGAATGCTTTCCTATAAGCCTAGAAATACTGAGCAATATCGCTAACCCCAAAATACGCAAAATCACCTAGTAAATGAAATGACTGTTATAGGCATAGTAGATAGTAGCAGAGCTTCAGCTGGAATGCGGCTTCTCTACCTCCAATTTCAGTGTTCCTACCTTTGGACCACGTTTCCCATCTGCCTCCCACTGTGGCCCTCCATTCTGAACTAAACTGTCCCTCTCTCCTTTCAGTCCCTGCCAATCTTCTCCAATGTGAGGTCTCCACCTGCTGCCTGAATTTCCTCCCTCTTCGGCCATTGCTTTGAGCTCCTAAATGGGTGCACAGGATCAAAGTCCTAGATGTGAGGATGCAAGGGATTCCAGAGGTCATGTATTCTATCCACATCATTATATGGAGACTTTTAAAAAGTTTGAAGAACAAAATTTCTAAGGAATTGAATCATTTTATATATAACGCCAGCATTTTAATAAAAGGATGGTCATTTAACTGTCTCTCTTAGACCAAAGACAATGATGTCAGTGGGCTCAAGGCTCTTATGCTCATTGGAATAGGGGTGTTCCTGAGGCTGGCAATCAACTCTGATTGGTTAACAATGAAAAAATAAATATTACAATGAGGGGCTGACCTTATTCAAAAAAAACTTTGATTATGTGATTTACTTGTAAGTCACCCCCAACCTTGGGAAATCTCTTCAAAGAATTTATCCCCATCCAAACTTGAGTAGAGCACAATGGCTTCCCCACCTCAGTGGGGTCTGAACAAGATTGTTAAGAAAGTTAGTACAATCTTGTCAGTAATACTTTTCAAGAGACTGAACTTTTGAAATTAGGACCTTAGAAAAAAGAGGAGGGGGGACTCTGGGTCTCCACAAATGATTGGCTATTAATAATCATTTCTCTCAATTATCCAGAAAAGGAAACTGGAGCCCAGGGTGGTGAAGTGAATTGATATTTATTCTAAAGATCCTGGCAGCAGCCTCAGAGTCATCTTCTTTAAGGCCCTCAGTTCACAGAGGAGGAAACTGAGGCCCAGGGAATGGAAGTGACATGTCCATTTCAAATTAAAGATCTTAGCTGTGATGGGGTGCTTGGGTGCTTGTACTGGGACCCCAATTCCATGACCATGTTTCTCTCTAGCCTCAGAAATACTATCCCTGGCAGTTTTTCCCCAGGCCAAAGACACTGTGCCTAGCAATTACTCATGAGTGGGCCCCAGCAAGTTACAGTCCCTGGTGCAGTTACAGACAGCACCTGAAGGAATTATTAGTTTGAACTGGCTTTACACTGGGTCATAAAGATATTCTTACCCACTGGATTATGTATACTACCTCCCTATCTCATCATCTACATCCTGGACTCCTCATTATTTGTATTCTAAACCTAAGACATATGTATATTCCCTCCATCTATCTTGTGAAACAGGACATTGACTGGTGGCAGACTGGACAACTCTCAGTTACCCCTGACTGCTAGTTAACTTAGTGACATAGCAGACCTAAAACCACACCTCCGTGTGGCCTCCTTTGTGAGCTAGAGACCTAGTGAACTCTGGGTAAAACTCCTGCACAGTAGATGCAAAAAGCTCATGTTCCTTTAAGAACTGATCACACCTTCACCACTCCCTGATCCTGCCCTGAATCACCTAGTTAGCATGTTTGGCACATGTTTTATTGTATTTTGTCTGATATAAACTTTAACTGTACCTTCTAAGGTCAAGGTTTCTTAAGAATCCTTGCCAGCTATATGGCATAACAATCACTGTATAGCGTAACACTAAATCTTTAACAACTTGATTCAAAGAATGCTTGAGTCCATAAATTCATTCCAGATGACCATGTCATGTACTCCAGTCTTTGACTGGTCTCAACCTCTCAGATCCCAACAGCTGGAAGGGAAGTCTCAGGTAATGTAATCAAACCCCCTCAATTTATAGAGGAAAATACTGAAGCCGGGACAGTTGATGAGATTTGCGTGAGATTACACAGGTAGCTAGGGACTTAGGCTGGTTTGAACTCAGCAATGCAGCCACTCAATCCTGATGCCTCCTATACTCTCATCTCTCTAGATGTTCTAAGACTGAAGTGAAAGGGAAGAGTGGTCTCTTAATTTTAAAAGAAACAGAATTTCCCAAAATGTAAAGTTTCATCTAGCAAACATTCAAGAGACACTTGTTGGCCTGAAAAGAATTTTTTGGCTTCCTGTTTACATAAAATTCTATGTCAAATCAGTCAATTCCTTGAACCCTGTTTTGCCTTTTAATGAAATGAAAGATTTAAAAGGATTTGCATGAAAGTTTAGGTTATGATATACCAGTGCCTCTAAAAATGACCAGTGTAGCCTCAAACACGGTGGAAAGGCCCTGCAGGTATTGTATTAGTGAAACAACTCACACCCTATAATACTTACACAGGTAGCAGAGAGGGCCTAGGGTGACATGGTAGTGCTATTGCCCTGCCTTTCTCCGAATAATTTTTGTCTGCTAGTGTCTGGCAAAAATTTAATATCTCCTCCTGACCTAGCTCAACACATCTGATAACAGGCATACACATCAGTGTGCCAAGTGACATCAGAAAAGAATGAAAGTACAGACTTTATAAAACATGGGTCATTAATAAAATGATTGAGTTACCCAAAAATTATGTATCTGGAACTTTTTAAATGTCATGTAATGATGGGGTGGGGATTACATGCGAAAGTCAGAGGAGAAGACAAATCAAGCAGACTAATCCCATAGGTTTGAGACTTCGAAGTTCAGAAGACAAGAACACCATTGCTAAACGCCAGAGACACAAACACCTGAGGTTAAATCCTGCTTTCAGACACTGTTTGTGGCTTCAGACTCTTCCACTTTCTATTTGAATCTTTGGCTTTGGTGGCCTGGGCTGGTCCTTCTAGCTATAGGTTCTTTAATATGTAATTCTAGAACAAGAAAGTAAAGCAGAAATTAGAAAAAAAATCCACCAGTCACCACCTGAAAGAGATTCCAGGAGAAAACTTACAGCAATATCATAGGCAAGTTTCAAAGCTCCCAAGTTAAGAAGAAAATATTGCAAAAAAAAAAAGAAAAGAAAAAGAAAAAAAAAAATCTAAATATTATGGAGCTACAATCAGAATTACACAAAACCTAGCACCTGCTGAGTTGAAAGACCACAGGTCTTGGAACACTCCATTTTGTAGAGCAAAAGAGCTGGTATTACAACCAAGGGTAACACCCATCAAAGTTAAGTATAATACAAAATGAAAAAAAATAATAATTAATACAGTGAAAGACTTTCATGTATTTATGACAAAAACAGCAGAGCTACTGACATATAAGAAAATTTGGGGAAAATTTCATATATGAGATCTGAGAGATATGTAAGGTAAACTTAATGTTTAGCCTTTAATAGACTAGCATAAGGGACTCAATTAGGTAAAACTGTTTATTTCCTGTATATAAAAGTTTTACTAGTACTCTCATGACTGTCACAATTATTTCGATAGTTTGAAAGAAAAACTTGGAATGAGCTGTATATGATGGATTAATTCTAAAAAAATGTGTAGGGAGAAATAAAAAGTAATTATCTCATAAAAATAAGGAATGAAAGGAACTAGTTTTACAGAAGAAGGTAAGTGGTGGAGGGGCACTGTTAGTAGTACTGGAACTTTACTCTCCTCAGAAATGGGTTAAAAAGAAAACACATGCATTTAGAAGTGTATAAAAGTCTTCCAAATGTAGAAGGAAAGGAGAGGGTAAAGGGATAGGATAAGGGAGAGACTATTAGAAGGGTATGTAGATGAAGAATGAATGGAGGTGGTAAGGATGAAACTCTTTGAAAGATAGGTAGATTGAGGTGAAGGGGGGAGGAGGATAAAGGAGGTACTCTTAGAAAGGTTGTTAGATTAAAAATAGGAGGGCAAAGTAGAGGGTAGAAAGAAATTAGAGTGAGGAGGGATAGGGTAAATAGGGCCAGAAGGATAATGAGGAAAAATAGTATAGAGAGAAATATAGAAAAAGAAATTATAGTTTAGAATGTGAATAGGATGAATTTATCCCATAAAACAGAAACAAAGAGCAGAATTATCAGGGACTGGCTAAGAAATGGAGAAGTGGAATATTGGAAGAGAGTAAACTTGAAATATGCAGAAGAAAAGGACTATAGTAAATTTATGTTTGACAACCGCAGACATTTAAGTTTGGGGGATAAGAATTCGTTATTTCATGCAAAAGCTCGTAGAAACTGGACATAGACCAATATATTAAACTATATACCAAGATAAGGTCAAAATCGATACATGGCCTAGATATAAAGGGGGACATCACAAGAAAATTAAAAGAATATGGATCATATTACTTATCACACTCATGGGTAGGAGAATAATAGGTGAAGAAAGAAGAGATAGTTAACATCATTGAGGTATGAAATGGATATTTTTTAATTATTTTAAATTAAAAAGTTGTTATAAATAAAATCAAGGTAGCCCAGATTAGAAAGAAAGCAGGAATTTTGGGGAAAACTTTCATTTAGAATCTCTTAGACAGGAGTCTCATTTCTCAAATATATGGAGAACTTTGCCAAATTTATAAGAGTACAAATCATAACCCAATTGATGTATGGTTAAATGGTATGAACAGGTAGTTTTTTTGATGAAGAAATTAAGAATATGTAAAATTATATGAGAAAATGCTCTAAGTCATTATTGATTAGACAAATGCCAACTAAAATGACTTTGAGATATCATCTTACATGTATAAGATTGGCTAAAATCAGGGCAGTTAGGTGGTGCAGTGGATAGAGCACTGTCCTGAAGTCAGGAGGACCTGAGTTCAAATCTGACCTCAGACCAAACACTTGACACTTACTAGCTGTGTGACCCTCGGCAAGTCACTTAACCCCAATTTTCCTAAAAAAAAAAAAGGCTAAAATGATAGATGCTCTTCAATTGGGAAATGGCTAAGCAATTTGTTGTATATGATTGTGATGGAATACTCTGTGATTTAAGAAACAGTGAGCTGGGTGATTTGGAAAATTAAGGAAAGACTTGCACCTATGAAGAAAGATGCTATTCACCTCAAGAGAAAGAACTGACAGCTAGAAATATGCCTAGAATATATATATATATATATATATATATATATATATATATATATATATATATATATATATATATATATATATATATATATATATATATATATATATATATATATCACACACACATATACATATATATACATACACATATATACATACATACGTATACATATATATATACACACACACTCATATATGTGTATATGTATATGTGTGTGTATTTAGAGACAATTATGTATATGTGTGTGTGTGTGTGTATAATTGTAGCCTTCACTAAGGTGGGGGATGAGGAAGAAGGAAAAAATAGGATAAAAAGTACACAGCAGAGAACAAAAGAAAACACAGAAGGAAACATAGAAAAGCTGGGTTCGGTTGAAAACAATGGATGAATTTTATTACATAGGTTTTTGTGAAATGCAAATATATGGTTTTATATGTTCTTATGTTCTGCTATGTACATGGAAATGTTCTATTTTTTCTTTTCTTATTTTGTATTTAAGTGTAAAATGAATAAAAATGAAAACAAAAACAAAAATGAGAAATGAAAGTTACAGACATTAAAAATATTAAAAAAAAGAAAAGTCTTTGTGTAATCAAGTCCATTCTCCACTTGGCCTACAAGGCAATTTTCCAAAAGTACAGGACTAGTCAGTCCTCCTTTTACCCTCCCTCACCAAAAACACTCTCAATGTTACTTCCAGGATCACATATAAAATCCTTTGGTGTTCAAAGGTCTCAATAATCTGCCTCCCCTTTCCAGTCTTCTTAAAGCCTTTGTCCTCATCCCCCACTCCCAGCAATACCTCATTCAGTAACATTGGCCTCCTTGCTATTCACAAACAAGAAACTCCATGTCTCACTTCTGCCCATTTTCTTTGGTTGTCTTCCATGCCTCGGATTCTCTGTCTTCTTATCTCTGCCTCCAAGATTCCCAGGATTCTATTAAGTAGAACACAAAATACAACCTTATACAACAAGCATTTCCCATTCCTCCTTCATTCTTGTGCTTTCCTACTGATAGTTATGTCTGATTCATACTTTACATACATTATTGGGTTTGTTTTGTTTTGTTTTGTTTTCAACATCACCTTCCCCATTAAATTGTGAACTCTGGAAAGGTAGGGACTGGACTGTCTTTTGCTTTTCTTTGTATCCACAGGGATTAGCATGGTGTTGGCAACACAGTAGGTAGTTAATAAATGTATACTGATTGACTATAAGGGGAGGATTCATATTTGAATTCCAGCTCCATTACTTAAGACAATGATTAGAGCAGTAGCTTTCAAGTAACATTTTAGATTGCAAATTAAAACTGCAAGATTGTGTGTGTGTGTGTGTGTGTGTGTGTGTTTTCATAGTTTTAACAATGGTAAATTCTCAGTCCAATGGTATTCTGTTAGAAAAAAATTGACAACAGTCTTTCTTTTAAAAATAATATGCATACACATATAGAAAGATATAACTGTATTAAAATTTTTGAAATGTAAGATTCCAGCCCAAAATTTAGAAAAAATACAGAAATTACCCATTATGTTGAATTCTATTTAGTCAATTGATTCACACAGAAAGTTTTTTTCTTAAAGTTCACTTAACTCTTCTCTCTATAGCCAACCTACGATTGAAATTCAAATGTGATTTTACAAAGTTGTATCTCAATTGGCTGACTCTTTTTCCAATAAATTTAGTGTCATTATATCAGATATGTGATCTATTCTTAACCTTTTTCTCCCTAATTCAAAAACTATTCATTAAAATGAAAGCTCTTTCAGCTTTGGCTAACAGAATGCCATAGGAGTGACTTTTTTTTATCCTACTGTAAAGTTTCAGTGAGGGGAACATTGCTTAATTCTACATTATTGTCTACAAAATCTAGAAAGGAATTTCCACTGTTTACAATTCATTTAAATCATTCTGTTTTCCACCATCTATCCTTAATGAAGTAAGTTCTTCATGAAGCCAATTAGAAGATTCTAATATATAAAAAAACCTAAAAAATGATTTCATCATTCCTTCTGTCTGAGCAGAGATGTAAGTTCATCTGTTGAATTATATTTTCTAGCAACATATTCCTAGGAAGAGCATTAAACTGATTGTTTTATTAAATGAAATATCTTTTTACTTATCTGACTTGAATCTACTTGAGATTCATGCTTTCCAGCAACAATACTTAAATTTTCCAAAGTGTGTATGATATATTGGTTAGTTTTTGTTCATTCTGAATGTTAGATGGTGGTGACTTCAATGTAACTGAATTTTATGAAAGTTCTCCATGAATATGAATCATTGAAGTAAAACTTTCCAAGAAATAAATGTTGGTTAATCTCAGGCCTAGAATCAAGAAGATCTGAGTTAAAATTTGGCCTCAGATAATTACAAGCTTGTGAACCTGGCTAAGTTACTTCACTCTCTGTTTGCTTCATCTGTAAAAGGAGCTGGAGAAGAACATGGCAAAGTACTTCAGTATCTTTGCCAAGAAAACCTAAATGTGGTCATAAAGAATCTAAAGTGACCGAAAAATCTGAACAACAAAAAGCAGTAACAATCTCTGTATAAAGCATAATTTGGGAAACAAATGATCAAAATTTTCTATGTAATACAAGATGAACCATTCATTTCTGTCCCTGTACTAGAGAAATTTTAATTATTTCAGTGTCAAGTTCTTTAGCTCCAACTTCTAGTTTGGTTTGATTTTTTAAAATTAGAATTATGATAAATAAAATGGATTTTATTCAGAAATATTTTCAATGATTATTATTTTTTGTTTTAGTTAGGAAATTGCTAAATGATAACTACAATCAATGATTCAAATAGTGTCAAATGAGGAATTTAGGAATATCTTCTAACAACTTCCTAGCTATTCCAAACATTCTTCCCAGCACAGGGATATGTCATATGTCATGTCTGATTGTTCTTGATCCCATTTGGGGTTCTTTTAGCAAAGATCCTGGAGTCATTTGCCATTATCTTCTCTATCTCATTTCACAGATGAGGAAACTGCGGCAAGCAAAATTAACTAACTGCCCAGAGTCACACACCTAGCAAGGGTCTGAGGGTACATTTGAACTTCAGAAAGTGAATCTTCCTGACTCCAGGCCAAACACTCTATCTACTAGACCACCTAACTATACCTAGCACTGAGTAAATACTTAACAAATATTTAACAAATCTGACTGGCTGACTTCATATCTAAAATGGAAAATTCCTGAAATCTAGCAAGCAGGTTTTTGAGGCTGGTAGGAGTCTCTTTGGGCAGGCTTTGACACACCACTGTCTTAGTTTTAAAAAGCCCAAAGTGTCCCCCTGCATCCAGGTCCATCTCCAGTCCTCCTGACCTATGTCTTGCCACTGGACCCAGATGGCTCTGGCAGAGAAATTGAGACTGGTGAGTTTGCACAGCCCTCCTTCACTTAAATCCAATTAAATTGCAAGTCATGGCATCACCTTCCTGATGCTATGATCCTATTCGAGAAGGAAGGGCAAACAAAAACAACAGCTTTGAAAAACGGCTGAAAATTAACAAGTTTTTAGAAGTCTTAGGAAGCTGATTCTAATAGCCATGATGGTCTTAATCACACTTTGATGCTTATTTCATAAGATTTCTTCAACATTCAGATCAACCATTTTCTTATCTTACCCCAGTTTTGCTCTTGAGGATGTAGAAGTTATGTTACTCAGGGCCAGACACTTTAGAGTGAAGCCTGCTCCATTTTCACTCCACTGCTATTATATCTTAACCTTTATTATATCATTTCTGATAAGATTAAGAATATAAAGGGTAATTTCAGTGGTGAATATTTAATCTGAATTTCTATTGTAACTGAAATAATTAATTACATACTTTAGTTCATGAATGCAGGATTTCATTTAGATCCATTCTACCTAGCTAAACAGCAAGTGATTCTTCACAAGTACAAAAATCCAGCAAAAACATGGTTTAAAATAGGAGAAAATGTAATACTAGGGTTTGACAGCAGGCTAAACTGTAATATCTCAACTGGCCACAAGACGGCAGGCGTGCCCCAAAAGGTTCAATAGTCTTAGTGCAATATTCGCATTGGACACCAGATGTCACCGAAAGACCATATTATAAAACTTAAAGTTAATTACTCTAAAATTTTTTTCTTAAGCACCTACTAGATTCTAGGGGCTGCTCTAGGTGCTGAGAATATAAAGACAAACATGAGGCACTCCCTGGAATTAAAAAAATACATATACATATACACGTCTATACAAAGCATCAACAAAAGGAAGGGTAAAGAGGTGGGCGTCTTATAATTATTTGGGACCATATTGATCACTCAACAGCATTTATTAAGTGCCTACTATGTGCCAGACACTGTGCTTAGTGCTGGGAGTGGAAATAGAGGGCAAAAAAAATTCTACGCCTCAACTAGCTCACAATCTCATTGGAGAATCAAAGAGCAAATGAAATAAAGCTGTGTACAGAGTAAATAAGAATCAATTTAGAGAGGGGGTCACTACAAGTGTGAGGGTTTGGGATAGGCTTCAAGTCAAAGATGAATAGTTGACGGCAACTTTAAAAGAAAAAAACCGATGGGTGTCAGTAGTGAGGAGTAAGGAGGAAAAGCATTCCAGGCATGTTGTTTTAGGTAGAGAAAATGACAGGAGTCAAGAGATGGAGTATCTTGGTCATAGAACAGCAAGGAGTCCATTGTCAAAGGATGAAACAATAAGTGGAAGGGAGTAAAGTGTAATAATATTGGAAAGATAGGAGGTGGCTAGGTTATAAAGGGCATTGAATGCCCAACACAATATTTTGTATTTAATCTCTGAAGTGATATGGAAGTATTACAGTTAATTGAGTAGGGGGATGAGATGGTTAGATTTGCGTTTTAGGAAAATAGTTACTTCTGGGCCTTTCTGGCTCAGAGAGAAAGTAAATATTAACTGTTTCTTTTTCAGCCAGCAACCCTGTTCTTCCCCTCCAAGTTAATTAGGGGCCATCCCTTGACTCACTTCTTAAAGAGTCCTAGTCACTGAATGGGCATTGCCTCACTCACAGTGAAAAGCTGGAAAGCCCTCAGCTTAAAAGGGCCAAGTTCTTCCACTGTATCCTGGGCTGTCTCCAGTCCTCATGACTGCTATCTAGCTGCTGTATCTAGATGGCTCTGGAGGAGAAAGTGAGGCTGGTGACTTTGCACAGCCCTCCCTCCCTCAAACCAAAGTCAATTGCAAGATATGTTATCATCTCCCTGATGTCATGGTCCTCTTTGAGAATGAAGGATGAACCATACACAATCATTTTCCAATTCAGGAAGGTAAATAGTTTAACCTTATTAAGTCTATTATGATTTCCCATTCCTGTTTACCTTTTTATGCTTCTCTCCAGTCCCTGTATTTGAAAGTCAGATTTTTTATTCAGCTCTCGTCTTTTCATCAAGATGCTTAAAAATTCTATTTCATGGAATGTCCAACTTTTCCCCTGAAGGATTATACTCAATTTTTTCTGGGTAAGTGATTCTTGGTTGTGATCCTAGCTCCTTTGTCTTCCAAAATATCATATTTCAAGCCATATGATAGTTTAATGTACAAGGTACTAAATCTTCTGTTATACTGTGACTCCACAATACTTCAACTGTTTCATTCTGGCTATGGCTACTTGCAATATTTTCTCGTCGACGCGGGAGTTCTTGAAGTTGGGTATAATATTCCTGGTACTTTTCATTTTGGGATCTCTTTCAGGAGGTGATATGTAGATTCTTTCAATTTTTATTTTACCCTCTGGTTCCAGAATATCAGGGCAGTTTTCCTTGATAATTTCTTGAAAGATAATGTCTAGGTTCTTTTTTTGATCATTGCTTTCAGGTAGTCCAATAATTTAAAACCTATCTCTCCTGGACCTATTTTTCAAGTCAGTTGTTTTCTAGTCCAATAATTTCAAATTATCCCTCCAGGATCTATAATCGATTTCTTTGTCTGTGGATCCCTGAACTTTCAAAAAGGTTCTGCATTTTTCATTCCTGAAATGGTTTCTTTGCCAAAGATTCAGACTCCTTCTTGTGGACACATGGCAACAATAAGGATAGAAAGCATATTGCCACAAACCATTTCTTTTGGTGAAGATTTACTTCTCAAGGGTGGGTTTTGGAAAGGGAATCATGACTGGCAACTAGAGAAGATGCTTCTGGATAGACAGATGAAATTCTTCAAATGTACTCATGAAGGGTCTTTTCTGAAGGGTACATGCAGAAGGAAGTATAGCTCCAATCATAGGAATGACAGTTATGGTGGTGATGAAGATGATGTGATTGTCAGTATCTTGTGAGTTTTGGACTTCTTTTGACATTGCATTATCATGGCTAGTGAGTAAGGTAAGAGCCATTCTTCCATATATTTTACAAAGGAGTTATTTGAAGCTTAGTTTGTCAAACTGTGGGAACCAAGTTGCTTCAACTGAGAGAGCTGAAGTGAGATTTGAAGTCAAAACTTCCAGCATCCAAGTGCAGATGAGCTTGTAACCACTTGCACACCTCCCAAGTTCAAACTCTTTAAGCTCTTCTACTCCATTGACCTTCATCTGTTCAGCTCTGGTCATACCATTGTGTTCAAGGTTCACACAAGTGTGATGACACCTTTCAGCTGCATTGATGAGTCCATAGAGAGAAATGAGGCCAGCAGCACTTTCTGCAGACAAATAAAGGGACCGGTATAAATGCATGTACAGCCCTTGTCTTCTAACATAGTCCTGTCATAGGCTTGTTAGACCCTGACGTGTGGAGTTCTCACTCCTTATTTTTGGCTTTTTTCATTACTTGTGAAATTTTCTCACACATTCATTTCTGGTGAATTGCTGCTGGCTCAAGGTTCCTTGCAAAAGACAAATATGGTAATAGGGCAGGTGTCAGTTACAGAATGATACTGATGAGTACTTAATGAATCATTTTGCATGGGATTTAGCATTTAAAATTACTATGAATATGCGCTATGGTTTCTGTGACAGAATGGTCTTTTCTCTGGAGCAATTGCACATGCAAATAGTAAGCTGATATTTGAAAACAATTTTCAATTTTTCATTTTGATTTTGTAAGGAACTTCTGTAGGCTGATTTTTGGAAACCACGTTCCAGTCAGGAAACCCAGCTTTCAATGAAACTTGTCCTGTTGTTGCTGTTATCCCTCATTATCAGGGCTACAGCTCACTGTGAAGCTACTAGTAAATGTATTGAGATTTACTCACACCAAATTGAGTCTCCTCAGTATCAGAGGAGGAGGTCCTGACACGTGTCTAGTTTCTTTCCTTCAACACAACAATGAAACCATTTTGCTTATCACCACTGGTAGTTCTTTGGTTTTATTTTGGTTTTATTTTATTTTATTTTTCAGAGTTAACTGTCGTTGTGATAACCTGTGTGAGCTCTTTGGTATTTTCAGAGTTGAGAGAGGTTGCACAACCTCTGTGACTCTGGCCATTTCTTTTCAGAGTTGACAGCTGTTGACTAGATTTGACTAAAGTCTGTGTGCTTCACTGGGGGAGGCTAATCTGTGTGGACTGATTGAGGTGCTTAGTCACACCCCGGGAGGGAGAAATTCAAGATACAGAAGAGAGGAGAGAGCATTCAGCTAGACACCTGAGAAAGAACTCATGGAGGGAGAAAGAGGCGAGCTCTAGACCTGGGCTTGACCTTGATCTGGGCTAATCCACAGGGAACTTGGAAAGGTCTGGAGGACTGACACTTCTCCCCCAGCATCTGAGCTGGGGGAATTTCTGACCTAATTTTTTACATATTGAGCCAAGGGCAGACCAGATTCAAAGCACTACAAAGGGCCCAACAGGAAAGTATTGAACATTACATTGACTCCGTGTCCCATTCTTCCCAGTTCTTGTCAATCTATGTGTGTGTGTGTGCGGGGAAAGGTTCTGTGGAGGAAGTTGACATCAAATCTGTAGCATTTTGCATTACCTGCTGTTTGTTACGCACCCCTGCCTGTGACATAGTACCCCTACCTGCAAATTGTTACTGTTCTTGAAAACTTGGGGAAGAAATGAGATGCAATGGCCCAGACTCTTTTGATGAGGTAGATTTATTTGAATTGGCTTTAAAGTTCTCATTAAAAGCTGGCCTCTACCTTCAAGCTATCATTGATCTTCATTTGCTACCTTAACATACTTATAATAAACTTATATGCCTTTAGAGAACTTTGATTTCTTCTTCTGAAAACTAATCATTCATATCCTTTGATCATGGGGGCAGTTCGGTGGTGAGTGGATAGACCACTGGCCCTGGATTCAGGAGGACCTGAGTTCAAATCTGGCATCAGACACATAACACTTACTGGCTGTGTAACCCGGGCAAGTCACTTAACCCCATTGCCTAGCCAAAAACAAAAACAAACATATCCTTTACTTACTTATCAATTACAGAATGACTCATATTCTTATAAATCTGACTCAGTCCTCTACATACGTGAGAAGTGTGGCATTTATTAGTGAAATTTGATGTAAATTCCCCCACCCACAAATTCTTTGCTTTCCTTGTAACCTTGGCTGCATTGGCTTTATGTCCCAAAATATTCTTTTCGCTTGTTTAATCATAAAGTATTCCCTTATCCGCAGGGGGAAAAAAAAACTTGTAGTGAACTCCAGGAAGGATGAAGAAGTAAACGTTGGAAGGGCACTGAAGATATCAAAGTTGTAAGTCTCTGATGATTTTTACTGTTGGAAGAGAAATAAAAAACAGATGAGGAAAGTGGGGAGGGAAGCACATTCTCAGAAGAGCCCAGAAATCTGGCAGGTCCGTGAAGTCTTCCTCCTTGGCCCACCCTGTCAGCACAGTCTCTAAGGAGCAGGCAGAGGGAATGATGCCATGGAACACATCTTAGTTACCTACTCCAGCAAGAATCATAGAAAAACGCTGCTTCGTACAGTAACAAAAACTCAGATGCACATAGCTATACCCCAGGACATTCTGAGCTATACAAGAAGGTATAAAAACAATTTCCCGTGTCTAGAAGGCACTTGTTAGTGAAAAGCTACTACCCAGGAAGGCGATAAGGGTGGAAACACTGGCACTTTAAGCTTGTTTCACAAGGACAAGACACATTTATCATTGTATAAGTCTGAGAGTACTGTGAGAACCTGCTGCTAAGATAATCTTAGACTGAAGTACATGGGATGAGAGAAGTTGGAAGCAAAAGGCAAAGATCACCAGAGGAAGAAGCTAATAGCTATTTAACTAAACCATTACAACTAGAAAGAAAAGTGGTTTCCATGATGAGAGCTGTGAGGAATAGTAGCAGCTGTGCAACAGGGAATCCTGTTTCATGGGTGTGTCTGGCTTGAACCTGACCAAAAGAACAGGCACGATGAGAACCCTTCACTTATCAGTCAAATAATGAAAGGCCTAATGATAGCAATGTGAAAAATGTTCATCCCTTTGTTAGATGGAACTTCAAGGTTTCAGAAGATTTATGGATGGAAGGAGCCCCAGAGGTCATATAGTTATGCTCCTTCATTTATCATGCTAGCTTGATGCCTATTCCAGTTTTTAATTTGGATTCTAATTTAGAGAGGCATACAGCTGGGCCTGGAGTCAAGAATACCCAAGTTCAAATCCAGCATTAGACATTAGCTGTGTGAACCTGGGCAAGTCACTTAAACTCAGTGTCCTCAGTTGTAAAATGGGGATAATAACAATCCTTCCCTCCCAGGGTTAAGGATCAAATGAGATAATATTTGAAAAGGGGCCTAGCATGGTACCTAGCACATAATAGGCACTTAATAAATGATCCTTTCCTTCTTTCCAAGTCGATAATACAATCCTAGAAAATTCCTGCTTCAGTACACTCTGAAAGTTTAGTGCAGTTAACATAAGATAGATGGCTGAACATTCACTGGGTAATCATGGTGGTTAGCAAGGTAGAGGTTCTTTGAGATTATCAGCACACAGGCAGGGACTTGTCCCACTCCAAAAAGAGGGTAAACAATGATTAGGTAAACTATACTGGGCTTTAATGGCATTCACTCAAAACACTTGGATTAAAGTTGCCAAGCCAGCAAGCTGCCAGTTTGGATATCATTCCTACTACCTTTTTCCAAACAATACTTCTCTGAGTAAGAGTCAGACTTTTTAATGAGGTAAAGCTTTGTTACCTTGTAGCCTTTGCCTGATGAATTAGGCCTGAGTCCTTCCTTCTTGAAGGGTATTTTGGATCTGCTGCTATATGACATCTCTGCTCCCGTTTCTTGGTTCTTCTTTAGTTGCTATACGAATAAGAATCATCAGTGATAAGCACAACATGAAAAAAAAAGGGGGTGTGAAGGCACAGCCCCAAAGCTAGTCTATAGCACACACAAAATGGAAGGCAAGGGATGGACATAGATTGTATTCTCTCACCATCCCTCCAACTTAGCTCACAGCTTTTCTCCCTTTGTTTTTACTTACTCGTTCCTGCTTTTCTTTCTCTTTGTTCAAATGAAACATCTTCCACTGTTCCATCATATATTCTGTGAATTTCTGGCCATTCACCACAAAAGTCTCAGAATGTTCTTTTTCCCACATTTCAATCCGCGTTTTCAACTCCTCTTCCAGCTGAGGTTATTTAAAAAAAGGAAAGCTTATTATCAATAACTCGCTAACACGCTATTAATCTTGCTGTTCCAAAGGGTGACTTCTTCCATTCAGGGGTCGATTGTGCTATTTCAATATGTTTGTAACTCTAAGCAAAACATGAGAGCAAGACAGAATGTACATAAAATTGATCATTAGGGGGAAAAAGCCCCAGCTTATTTAGATAACACATGAGGGAGCAAAGAGAAATAAATTACATGCACTTCTAAGTTTTTGTTTTGTTTTGTTTTAATGGCACCTGATGCTATGGCATTCAGCAAAACCCAAGTCACAATGGTTGGATCTTCACAAGAATTCTAATGCCTGAGGAAGCTCCATCCTAAGAACATCTTTTGTGACCCAATGGACAACTCTAGTAAGGATAGCCTTCTTGAGAGGTATAATGTAGCATTCTATCTGTTTGGAGAAATTAATATAGGACTTGTTTCTTGGGCAGAAAACTTAAAAAAATTACTTAGTTAATTCATTTTTAGTTTTCAACATTCACTTCTATGAGAATGAAATTTTGAGTTTTAAATTTTCTCCCCCTCCCACCCTGCCTCCCTGCCTGCCTCCCTCCCCAAGATGGTGTGTAATCTGATATAGGGTCTACAGATATATTAAACACATTTTCACATTAGTCATGTTGTATAGAAGAATTAGAACCAATGTGAGGAACCATGAGAAAGAAGAAACAAAACAAAACCAAAAGAAAAAAAAGAATGCAAATAATATGCTTCCATTTGCATTCACACTCCATAATTCTTTCTCTGGATGTGCATAGTATTTTCCATCTTGACTCTTTTGCAGATGTCTTCGATCTTTGCACTGCTAAGAAGAGGTAAGTGTATCAAAGTTGCTCATCACATACTGTGACTGTTACTGTGTACAACGTTTTCCTGTTTCTGCTCACTTCACTCAGCATCAGTTCATGTAAGTTTTTCCAGGTTTTTCTGAAGTCCACCTGCTCATCATTACTTATGGAACACTAGTATTCCATTACATTCATATACCACAACTTGTTCTGCCATTCCCCAATAGATGAGCCTCCTCTCAGTTTCCAATTACTGACCACCACAAAAAGAGCTGCTGTAAATATTTTTGGTACACGTGGGTCCTTTTCCCATTTGTATGGCCTCTTTGGGATACAGACCAAGAAGTGGTATTGCTGGGTCAAAGGTATACAGTTTTATGGCCCTTTGGACATACTTCCAAATTGCTCTCCAGAATGGTTGGATTAGTTTATAACTCCATCAACAATGCATTAGTGTTCTAGTTTTCCCATATCCTCTCCAGCATTTATAATTTTCCTGTTTTATCATGTTATTCAACCTAATAGGTGTGATACACTACCTCAGAATTGTTTTGTTTTGCATTTATCTAATCAAAGTGATATAGAGCATTTCTTCCTCTGAAAACTGCCTGTTCACATCCGTTGACCATTTGTCATTTGGGGAATGACTTGTATTCTTATAAGTTTGACTCCGTTCACTACATATTTTAGAAATGAGGCCTTTATCAGAGACACTGGTTGTAAAAACTGTTTTCAAGCTTTCTGCTTCCCTTCTAATTTTGGTTGCATTGGCTTTGTTTCTGTGAAACCTTTTCCATTTAATGTAATCAAAATTATCCATTTTGCATTTCATAATGTTTTCTATCCCTTGTCTGGTCACAAATTCTTCCATTCTCCATAAATCTGACAGGTAAACTTCTTTGCTCTCCTAGTTTGCTTATAGTATCAGCCTTTGTATCTAAATTGTGAACCTATTCTGACTTTATCCTGGTATAGGGTGTAAGATATTGGTCTATGCCTCATTTCTGCCATACTATTTTCCGGTTTTCCCAGAAATTTTTGTCAAATCATGAGTTCTTATTCCAGAAGCTGGGGGCTTTGGGTTTATCAAACAGTAGATTACTGTAGTCACTGTTGGGCAGAAAACTTAAAGGACAGATTTTAAAAGGCATTTTTTGGTGTTTTCTTTTTTATCACCTTTATTTCTGAATGTATCTCTCTCATTCTTTCCTCCTCCAGGAGTCATCCCTCATAACAAAGAAAAAAATGGGTGGGGTGGGGAGGAGTGCAAAGCAATTCAACAAAACCAACCAAGACATCAACCAACTGGAGAGTACCACACCTAAAAAACCCCACTGGTACAAAGAAAAAAAAAGGACGTTCAGGGACCTTTTCTTAACTCTTTTTCCAGGCCAAGTTTGGTCATTGTCATTAAGCAGTGTTCAACTAGAAAATTTTGTTCTTTCTATTGATGTTGTTGTAATCAGTGTGTGTTGTTTTCCTTATTCTGCTTTTATCAAAGCTCGATTTTGAAATGAAGGACCTTTCGTGTAAAACATGAAGAGCACTCCAAAAAGCATTGTCTACCTTAAAGAGTGTTTTTTGTAGCTTGGCTCCATGCTTTTCTTCTTTTAAGAGATTTCCACCACGGTTCCTAAATCGGCTTGGATCTGAAGCTTTTCTCTGTGGAGACAACATTTTTTTTTAAATTGATTTTATTCTGAATTCTAGAAATAAAACAACCATTTCTGTAACATATTAGAATAGAAAAAACATGACTGCACATGAAACTGCAAATCTATGATGTACAACTTGCTATTCCTTTAAAATATGTATTAAAGCTATCATGTAACTTTTTTCCTTTTTTTTTCTTTCCTCACTGCCCCAGACCTAGAGATGGCTACCATTAGAAACAAATAAGTATTTTTATGTAAAATAATTCTATACATACTTCTATTTATCAGTTCTTTTTCTGGATGCAGATAGCATCTTCCTTCATAGGTCATGTGTAGTTAATATGGGTATTTATAAGAGTCAAAATACATTACTAGCTCCAAGTTGTTCTTAAAATAATATTGCTGTTAATGTATGCAATGTTCTCTTGGTTCTGCTCAATTTGTGCTTCATTATTTCATGCAAGTCTATCCATGTTTTTCAAAGATCATCAAACTCATCATTTCTTATAACAATAGTCATAAACCACAACTTGTTCAGCCATCCCCTAACTGATAAGCATCCCCATAATTTCCAGTTCTTTGCCACCACAAAGAGAGCTGCTATAAATACTTTGGAACATATAGGTTCTTTTCCTTTTTCTCTAAGTATCTTTGGAAATAGACCTAGTAATGGTATTGCAGGGTCAAACGGTATAGGCAGTCTAATAACTCTTTGGGCATAATTCCAGATTGCTCTTCAAAATGGTTAGATCAGTTCACAGTTACACCAACTATGAATTAGTGTCCCAATTTTTCCATATCTCCTCCAACATTTGGCACTTTCCTCTTCAATTATTTTGGCCAATTGGGTAGGTGTAAAATGATATCTCAAGATTATTTTAATTTTGATTTCTCTAATCAATCATGATTTAGAGCATTTTGTCATATGACTATACATTATTTTAATTTCTTTATTGGAAAGCTGCCTGTTCATATCCTTTGACCATTTATCAAGTGGGAAATAACTTGTATTTTTATACATTTGACAAAGTTCTGTATATATTTGAGATATCAGAACTTTATTTGAGAAACTATGTATAAAATTTTACCCCAATTTTCTGCTTTCCTTCTGATCTTGGCTACATTTGTTTTATTTGAACAAAACCTTTTTAACTTGATGTAACTGAAATTTTCCATTTTACACCTCATACTGCTCTCTATACCTTGTTTCTTCATAGATTGTTCACCTCTCCGTAAGCCTGATAGGTAATATATTCCATGTTCTTCAATCTTTCTTGTAATATCTCTCTTTCTATATAGGTCATGTATCCATTTTGACCTTATCTTGGGAAATGGTGTATGAATGGTCTATGCCCAATTTCTGCCGGACTACTTTCAGCTTTTTCAACAATTTTGTACTAACTAATGAATTCTTCTCTCAAAAACATAAGTCTTCACACTTGTCAAACACACGGTTATTACTAAAGTCATTTGCTGCTGTAAATGGAGACAATAAATTTTAATTAGAGCTACTATTTAAGCAATAAATCCAAACATAGAAGGAAGATTTAGTTCTTGGGAGTCCTTTAATTTCATAAAACCATACACCTCAGAAGCCAGAAATGTATTCCTTCCCTGCACTAACAACTAAGGTGCCAGAAAAGGAATCCAAAGTATTCCCAACCAGAACTCATCTTTAAGTAGGTTCATGAGAAGTTAGCAAGACATGGCTTGCGGAAATGAGGAGACTTAGGAGGCAAAACCAGGTTTCAGAAATCTCATTGCACCAAGGAATGGGGTTTCAGCAATTCTATTCAGCACAACTTATTACACTCTTCTTTTCTTGCCTTTCCCTCCTCTCTCCCTCTAAAAAAGTACCTCAAATTCCAAGAAAAGCCTCCAGTTCTTTTCCCACTTCTGAATGCCTTCAAATAGTTCTTTGTGCAGCTCATAATATTGTTTCACCTTCACAATTTCTTCATCATGGAGCCTTAGCAAGATCTCTGTGTAGTTCTCTGTGTGAGGGAGATAAATAAGCCAAACTTTAAAATTCCTCTAAAGTCTTGCTAATCTTTCCTGTTTCCAATATAGCAAAATGCTCCAAATTTCCAAGTATAATGAGTCACTTACACTCTTCTCTTATCACAGCCTCACTTGATCCATTCCATCCCATATTTTTCAGCAAATTACCCTTCTCTCATTCCTACTTTCTCTCCAGTCTTTCATTTCTCCCTGTCTGCTGTATGCTTTCCTGATGTCTACAAGCATGCTCATATCTCCTCCACCCTTAAACTCTCACTTGATACATCTATCTCTGCTGACTATTAACCTGTAGACCTCTCCTCTCTTTTGTAGCTAACCTCCTCAAGGAAGCTGTCTACAATCCATGTCTTCACTTCCTTTCCTCTTATGCTTAGCCACTCTGTCTTCTGACCTCATCATTCAATGCTCTCTAAAGTTATCTATGATCTTTTCATTTATTTGACTTTTAATATTTTCATATTATATATAAAACCAAAATTTAACCTTTACTTTTTAAATTTTGAGTTCCAAATTCTCTTCCACCCTCCCCTTCCTTTCCCCTTGCCAAGAAAACAAGTAATTTGATAAATGTTATACATGTGTACTCATGCAAAACATATTGCTATATTAGTCATGCTGTGAAAGAAAGCACAATCAAAATAAAAGGAAAAAGAAAGAAAGTTTAAAGAAATAGTGCGCTCCAAGCTGCATTGAGATTCCATCAGCTTTTTTCTCTGGAGGTGGATAGCATTTTTCATCAGAGGTCTTTTAGAAGTGTCTTGGATCACTGTACTGCTAAGGATAGCTAAATCATTCACAGGTGATCATCATACAACATTGTTGTTACTATGTACAATGTTCTCCTGGTTCTGCCCACTTTACTTTGCATCAGTTCCTGTAAGTCCAGGTTTTTGTGAAAGCATCTTGCTCATCATTTCTTACAGCACAATAGTATTCAATTGCAATCATATGACTTCTTAACTGCCAAATCTAATAGCCATTTCTCAATCCTCATCTTTCTTGACCTCTCTGTCATCTTTAACAGTATCAACCCACCCTCCTCTCCTAGATATTCTTTTCTCTCTAGGTTTTCATTACACTTCTCTCTCTTGGTTCTCTTTCTAACAGTTTGACTGATTTCAGTTCTTGTTAGATCTTCATCCAGTTTGTACCCACTATCAGTGGGTATCCCCTAAAGTCTCTATTCCGGGCAATCTTCTCCCTCTATATTTTTGATTGATGATCTCATCAGTTGTCACAGATTCAATTATCATCTCTATGCCAATGATTCTCAAATCTATTTTATCCAGTTCTAAAAGCCTCTCTGAACTTCCATTCTCGTATCTCCAACTGCCTTTTGGATATTTTGAACTAGATGTCAACTCAGCTTGGCCAAAACTGAACTGATTATCTTTCTTCTTCATCTTCCCCCAAACTCTCCCTTCTTCTAAACTCACCATCCTCTCAGCTACCAGTACCATGATTCCTCACTTTCTCATCTCCCAATATCCCATACTTTGCCAAATCTTGTCAATTCTAATTTCATATCTTTCATGTACATGCCTTTCTCTCTCTAACACTGCCAATACCCTACTGCAATCCCTCATCACATCACACCTAGACTACTGCAATGGCCTTCTGGACTCCCTATCTCCAGTCTCTTCCCCACTCCAGTCAATCCTTCACTCAGCCATCTGAGTGATCTTCCTAAAGAGCAATTCTTTGTTATCTCCTCTTCAATGAAATTCAATAAAGTCACACCAATGGATCTCTTTACTTCCAGGATCAAACAGAATAGGCCCTGTTTGCCTTTGAAAACTCTTCATAACCTGGCCCTTACCCACCTTTCCAGTTTTATTATCCCTTATTCTCTTCCATGTAGTCTATGGTCCAGTGACACTGGTTTCCTCATTTTTCCTCAAACGAGACTCTCCCTCTCAGGGGGTGAAGCCAAGATGGCAGAGTAAAAGCAGTACCTTGCTTGAGCTCTCCCCCACCTAATAGTTGTAAAAAAAATGGCTCTAAACAAATTCTAGAGCAGTAGAACCCACAAAAAGACAGAGTGAAATAAATTTCCAGCCCAAGAAAACCTGGATGGTTGATAAGAAAGGTCTGTTGTGCCGGGATGGTAGAGGAGCACAGTTCAGCATGGGCCAGGTAGGCAAAAACAGGCCCTCAGTTAACCTGGAGCAGGCTTCAGGGGACTGAATCACAGGACAGTTGTAGCGGTTTCCAGACTTCTCAACTCACAAATGGCAAAGACAACTTAGAAGGTCAGTAGGAAAGGTCTGTTGGACCTTGATGCGAGAGGAGAGCAGTCTGGCCTCAGTCCTAGCACAGCCCCTTGGAGGCAGCTGCTTCTGGAACTGTTGACCCATAGACAGTGGGAGGATTGAGTGGCTGATCAGAGAAGGATTGCAGGGATCTCTTTGCTGGTGCTGAGGCAGGATTCTCTTGCTTTGCCCATACTTGGATCTGAGTTGCAGCTCTGAATGGTGGTCCTGGGGTGAAGAGGACCATTGGTGTGGTACAGCTTTTGGCAATGATGGAGAGAGAATCATCTTCACAGTTCCAAGGCAGAAAAGAGTGTTTATGGTCACTCATGGACTACAGTACATGCCAGGAATGGAGTAAACACCTCACCTTTGATCATTTAGAAAGAACTGAAAATTTACAGGTCCCTAGAATTATCTCTGAAAACTGCTGCAAAAAAACCCTGAAGCTTGGGACAGTGCATTCTCCAAACTGGAAGCAGACCCCTACCTTAACAAAGAGTTTAAAACTGAAGTAATTGGGTGAGAACATGAATAGGCAGCATGGAAAAAAAAACTTAGTCCATAAAATCTTACTTTGGTGGCAAAGAAGATCAAAACATGCAGCCAGAAGAAGACAACAGAGTCAAATCTCCTACATCCAAAGACTCCAAGAAAACAAAACAACAACAACAACAATAATATATATATGTATATATATGTATATACATATATATGTATATATATATGTATATATACATATATATATTATATATATATGTATATATATATATATATATATATATATATATATGAATCAGTTCCAGGCCATGGAAGAGCTCAAAAGGGATTTTGAGAAGCAAGTAAGAGAAGTAGAGGAAAAACTGGGAAGAGAAATGAGAGTGATGGAAGAAAATCATGAAAAATAAGTCAACAGCTTCCTAAAGGGGACCTAAAAAATACTGAAGAAAATAACACCTTAAAAATGGACTAACCCAAATGGCAAAAGAGGTCCAAATGCCAATGAGGAGAAGAATGCCTTAAAAAGCAAAAATGGCCAAATGGAAAAGGAAGTCCAGAAGTTCACTGAAGAAAATAATTCCTTAAAAAGTAGAATGGAACAAATGGAAGCTAGTGACTTCATGAGAAATCAAGACACTGTAGAACAAATCCAAAAAAAGGAAAAAAATAGAAGACAATGAATGTGAAATATCTCATTGGAAAAACAAGTGACCTGGAAAATAGATGCAGAAGAGATAATATTAAAATTATTGGACTACCTGAAAGCCATGATCAAAAAAGGGGCCTAGACGTCATCTTTCAAGAAATTGTCAAGGAAAACTGCCCTCATATTCCAGAACCAGAGGGTAAAATAGAAATAGAAACAATGCACAGATCACCTCCTGAACGAGATCCCAAAAGGAAAACTCCAGGGAATATTATAGCCAAATTCCAGAGCTCCCAAGTCAAGGAGAAAATATTGCAAGCAGCCATAAAGAAATAATTCAAGTATTGTAGAAACGCAATCAGGATAACAAGATTTAGTGGTTTCTATGTTAAGGGATCAGATGGCTTGGAATAAGATATTCCAGAAGTCTAAGGAACTAGGATTACAACCAAGATTCACCTACCCAGCAAAACTGAGTATAATGCTTCAGGGGAAAAAAATTGACATTCAGCGAAATAGAGGACTCTCAAGCATTCTTGATGAAAAGACTAGAGCTAAATGGAAAATTTGGTTTTCATATACAAGACTCATGAATAAGTAAACAGGAAAGAGAAATCATAAAGGACTTATTAAAGCTGAACTGTTTACATTCTTACATGGAAAGATGATATTTGTAACTCATGGGACCCTTCTCAGTATTAGGGTAATTGTAGGGAAAACATAGATAGATAGATAGATAGATAGATAGATAGATAGATAGATAGACAGACGATATATTATATGTATAGACAGAGGACACAGAATGAATTGAAGATGAAGGGATGATATCTAAAAATAAAATTAAGGAGTGAGAGAGGATTATACTGGGAGAAAGAGAAAGAGAGAGGTAGAATGGGGTAAATTATCTCACATAAAACAGACAAGAAAAAGCTTTTACAGTGGAGGGGAAGTGGAAGAAAGTGAGAGAGAATGAGTGCATCTTAATCTCATCAGATTTGGCTTAAGGAGGGAATAACATACACACTCAATTGGATATAGAAATCTATTTTACCCTTTAGGAAAATAAGGGGGAAGGGTAAGCAGAACCAAACACTTTTGAGGAGGGACAGAGTCTAAGGAGAGAATAGAATAAATGGCAGGTAGGATAGGATGAATGGAAATATAGTTTTTCACAACATGACTACTACGGAAGTATTTTGCATGACTACACATATATAACCTGTATCAAGTTGCTTGCATTCTCAATGACGGTGGGTGAGGAGGGAGGAAGGGGGGAAATTTGGAACCCAAAGTTTTAAAAACAAATGTTAAAAATTGTTTTTATGTGTAACTGGGAAATAAGATACATAGGTCATGGGGTATAGAAATCAATCCTGCCCTACAGGAAAATTGAAGGGGAAGGGGATAAGAGAAGGGGGAGATAGAAGGGGGACAGATTAGGGGAAGGGATATTCAGAATGGCACACTGTATATATATAATATACACACATGTATATATAATTATGTATACACACATATATACACATACATACACATTCTCTCTATATATATATACGTGTACATATATACATAAATACATATATGTACATATATACACATATATGAAGTAAATATGATTGATTTCCTTTGTGTTTCATTTTATGCAGTTAAAAACACTATTTCGATTAAGGGTCCATAGACTTCAGATTGCCATAAAAGTCCATGACACAAAGGTTAAGAACGCATGTTCTAAACCCTCTAATGGCACAGCCTTACCTTTCCCACTCCTCCCCTAAATAGATAATGCTATGTTCAATCTAACCTCCATGCTTTCATTCATACTATATCTATTCTACCCTTTCTATCGAAATACTATCCATCCTTTAAAGCCCAGGTCAAACACTATCTCCTGCTTTCAGGTCTCCCCTGTTACTTCGTCTCAGTTACTATTTGTGTAGCATTTAATTGTACTATTACTTTTTTATATAATCACATACTCCCTTCTATTTTCTATGGTTATTCCCTGATATTAATCGTGTTTACATGTTAGCCATCTCTCTCCAATGAAAATATAAGCTCCTTAAGGGTAGGACCCAAGTTTTCTAAATTTCTTTTGCATCCCCTGCCTCAGGATTAAGCACAGTAGCATATCAGAAACTTGACAAAAATAGATGCTTGGGTGTATCATCCCAGGTGGCCAGCTACATTGAGAGATTCAAGAGGGAAAAGTTTCCTACTCCTTTCCTACTCTGTCATATAATTTCTATAGGAAATGCTTCAAATGAGAAAAACTGCAGATCACTTCCAACAGCCTTACAAACTGTCATCTGTACAAGAATACCAATTTACATTGATAACAAGAAAAATAATCTGACCTGAATTCTTTTTCAAACACATGTTCTTCTCAGATCTGGCTTATAGAAGTGCAGCAGCAAGCAGGCAAGCCTAGGTTGATATAGTTCCCGTACTAACCGTTATAGTAATGTGTAAAGGCTTCTTTTTGCTGTTGGCTGTAAAAACATTTTTCCCAATATAGTGCCAGCTCCACCCTGATTGCTTCAATCATTTTCTTCAAGTTCTGAATCCTCAAATCCTCCAACCGATCCACTTCTAACTGTAGCTGCAAAGGGGAGAACTGTCCAAAAAGTGCTTCTCTTTTTTCTCGAGAACAGATTTAACATTAGTTTTATGCCAAGTTTCTTCTGTTTAGTCAAGCCTCAGTTTAGAGTTTGATTTCACCTAATCATCTACCAAGTTTTCAGGGCTCAAATTAACAGGCAAGAGCACTGGCAATAAAAGGTTAGTTCATAATTCAAGGTATTCAATGACTCAAAAGTATGTTCTAAGATGGTTTCTAAGAATGAATCTATAAAAGAGGGACACTGGGGCAGCTAGGTGGCACAGAGGATAGAGCTCCAGGCTTGGATTCAGGAGGACCTGAGTTCAAATCTGGCCTCAGACACTTGACACTTACTAGCTGTGTGACCCTGGGCAAGTCACTTAACCCCATTGCCTAGGCAAAAAATAAATGAAAAACAAACAAACAAATAAATAAACAAACAAATAAATGAAAGACGGTCATTAGTTTCCTAAGTCTTCCATAATTTTCAGAGGATAGTAAACAAAACCCAGAAAGTCATAGAGACAAATATATGGCCTCCTTGCCAAAACTGATGGAAAAACATAGAAACTTCTGTTATAGAAGTTGACAATCTATGGTATACACACCAAAGATAATGCATCCCATTCCCCTGGCACAAAAGATGTCTCACAGGTCAGAGGTCGGACAGCAACAAGCAATCCTTTCTTTCTGCCATGTCTGACACACTAATGAAAAGAATCAGAACCTTGACTTACCAAGACAGAAAGGTTGCCCATGTCTGGCCTATTATATTTTCTTACCACTTTTCTGATCATGGCCTTTGGCCCAGTGATGGACATGGCCAGAGCTTCTCTCTCCCGGGTAGGTATTTGTAACCAGAGCCAAAGTTCCCTGATTCGACAGTGTAGCCCTTTACACACAACTTCATTCTCAGCTTTTTCCTTTTCTAGCTGCAACAAAGAAAATGCATTCCTAATCAAAGTAAAGTACCTCCTTTTAAAAGAGAAATAGCTGAAGATGTTGAAGCAACAAGGCAGAAGACAGGAGTGGGTGTCTGAAATCTGATCAGCTGAAAAGAGAGTGAATTAATGAAAACAAGTTAAGGACTTCCAATGCACCAGGCACTAGGCATCTAAATACGAGCAAGCATGGCAGTCACTGCTCTCAAGGAGCTTATGTTCTGATGTGGTAAGGTAACACATAAAAGGGAGGCAGAAGGAGGAGAGAAATGCGTGACTGGCAACATGGTTTGGAAATGGTTGGAAGTGCTCTGGAGGCCTGATAATTCCAGGACTTCAGGCAACATATGACATAAGTTCACCTACTGGGGCAGCTAGGTGGCACAGTGGATAGAGCACCGGCCTTGAAGTCAGGAGGACCTGAGTTCAAATATGGCCTCAAACACATAATACTCACTATCTGTGTGACTCTGAGCAAGTCACTTACCCCAATTATCTCACAAAAAAAAGTTGACCTATCAAGAGCCAGAATCCTAGGGACAGAAACCACATTCCAGTGGCAAGGGGTTGAGGCAACATGGTTTGGAAGTAGCTAGGAAGTGAAAATTGGCTAGGAGTTGGGTTCCTGTTTAAGGCCTTTCAGACAATAGTTCAGTGTTGCTTCTGTTTGTTTTAGGGCTTTACAGAAATATTAACTAGAATCCAAGGCAGCTGAGCAAGCTGGTGAAAAAGACTGGAAGCTTACTATAAATAAAGTTCTATCAGGAGCCCACAGGTGGTGAATGGGTGGGAGCAAACAACGATTCACCAAGAGTTAGTTACAAGAACAAAACTTCCCACAAGTTTGAAGAACATGGAGAATTTTGTAATATGGAGAATTTTGTGATAAATGGAGAAAATAACATGCCGTTTAGCTGCCAGTGTCATGTGTACATGCACAAACTGCACGTTGGTCCCCCTATCAGAGGATACGGTAAAAGGGCTAATGGCATACCTCTCTCCAGGTATTCAGCAAGCATTTATTGAGCACCTACTAGATGTGAGGAATAATTTTAAAAAAGAGTGAAACAATCCCGATTCTCAAGGAACTTATATTGCAAGGTGTCAGGGCAAATGAAATGTTCCTGGAAAGAATGAGAAGAAGTGCTTCAAAAGAGAATAAAAACAGCAAGAGGCATAACGGAATACTATCCTGTGTGGGGAGGTTCATGGATGTAAAAAAGTGACATGGCAGGGGAAAGAGGGAAAACTTCATCGTTTTGAGCTCTGCAATAGATAACAATGCTCTTTCCACAGAGCAAGGATCTTGACCCCTCAGAGGCAAGCAGCTCTTTGTATTCTGCTCTAAAGGAAGGATGATGTGCAACTGCTGTGTCGCCAAGAGAAGAGTTCTAATTAGAGGAAGAAGAAATTGGACTTCCTGCTGAGGGGTACACTAACCACAAATAATTCAGAGGTAAATTGAATATATAGAAACATTGTGGTAATGGCTAAAGTATTAGGATCAGGAAGATTATCAAGTTCACTTAAACTCTGCCTTAGTTTCCTCAAGAGATTTGTAAAATGCTCTGTAAATGTTAAGGAACTGTATAAATACAAGCTATTATCATTATCACTGCCTTCTTCTAGCAGTTCACATAAGGATAAATCATAGTGAGAAAAGTGGCTCAAACAAACATACCAAAGTCTAAAGTAACTGGTGAATATGACAGTTAAACCATCATTAGTGATCTCTTAAAATTACTGAAACAGAGATACTACAAAATTGGAAATCAGATTTCCCAGTTTACCCTCCAAAACAGGATAGTCTTCAAAATATGTTAGTAAACTTGACTTTGATGCCTGGGAAAATTCCAGAATGTATTTGAAAAAAAAAGATTCTTTTTTATCATGATCTTGACAAACATCAACAAACATGGATATTTCCATTAAATAAGGAACAGAAAAAAGGATTGTGTAGGAAATTGTGTATCTCTATCACATACAGCTTATTTCTTCAAATATGTATACATACATACATATATATATATATATATATATATATATATATATATATATATATATATATATATATATATAAAATTCAACATGATAGTACAAGACGGCCATGCTCCCTATTGAAATTCTCCAACATCTGTCATTTTCCTTTTTTTTCTTAACTTGCCAATCTGATGGGTGTGAAGTAGAACCTCAGAGTTGCTTTAATTTGCATTTCCCTAGTTATTAGTACAAGACAGCTAGGTGGTGCATGGATAGAACACTGGATTGAGAATCAGGAAGATTCATCTTCCTGAATTCAAATCTGACCTCAGACACTTACTAGTTGTGTGACTCCCAGCAAGTCATTTAACTCAGTTTGTCTCAGTTCCTCACCTATAAAAATGAGCTGGAGAATTAATGGCAAACCGCTCTAGTATTTTCCCTAACAAAACATCAAAATAGAGTCATGAAGAGTTGGACATGACAGAAATGACTGAAGAACAGCAACAGCACAATAATTGGTGATTTGAAGCATTTTTTCATGTGGTTATGTAGACCATTTGTCATCCTTCTAATTTTAACTGCATTTTGTTACAATTTTATGGAATCAAAATTAGCCATTTCCATGGATCTTCTATGCTCCCCTCTACCTCTTGTCTGGTCTTGAACTTTTCACCTAGAGTTGAGAAAAGTGTTTTCTTCATTTCTCCTCTAATTGATTTATGATGGGACCTTATATATCTAGGTCTGTTCATTTGGAGCTTGTTGAAGTACATGGTGTGAGATCTTGGTCTAAACTTGTTTTCTGCTAGACTGTTTTCTATTTTTCTCAGTAGTTTTTATCAAATACTGACACCTTATTCCAATAGTTGGGGTCTTTGATTGAATATCCCTCTTTTATCCTCTACCCAGAGAACCATTTCTTATAACAACAAAATCGAAATGAAAAGGGAAAAAAAGCATATCTATAAATTTAATGAAAAAAGGTGTGGTAGTGAACATAATGAATTTGAAGTGAGAGGACTGAAATTCTAACTCTGCTACTTACTGCCTGTCTGACTTAGGTATGGGCCTTCCCCGTGTCTCATCTGCAAAATAAAGGGTTTGAACTAGATGGCCTTTTACCTATAGATCTACGATGCTATGATCCCATCAACAGTCTGGCAGGATATGTAATGCTCCATATCCATAGTCCCACACCTCTGCAAAGGGAGGGAAGTATATTTTCTCATCTCTTTGAGAACAAGCTTCATACAATACTTACATAGCATTCAGTATTGTTTTTAATCTTCCCACTTACATGATTGTAGTCATTCTGTATGGTTTTCCGGTTTCTGCTCATTTCACTCTGCATCAACAGTTCATGTAAGTGTTCCCACAATTCTTTCAATTCTTCTTACTAAATTCTTCATATTCATCATATCTTACAATGTAGTAACATTCCATTATGTTTTTGTACCACAATTTGTTTAGACATTCTGCAAATAACGGCTATTTTGTTTCTACTTCTTTTCTACCACAGAAAGTTCAGCCAACATGGCTGATGTGAAACTGTTTCACAAGACATTACCTGTATAGTTGATATCATATTACTTGCTTTCTCAATGGGTGGGGGAGGGAATTTGGAACTCAAAACTTTTTTTTAATATTAAAAATAAATTTTTTAAAATTTAAAATGAAAAACAATGTTCTACTCTGTATAAGTTGTTAGATATGGAGTTTTTTGAAAAATCATTGACTTTGGGGGCGGATCCAAGATGGCGGAGTGAAAGCAGTGACTTGCTTAAGCTCTCCCCAAACCCCTCCAAATACTTATAAAAAATGGATCTAAACAAATTCTGAAGCAGCAGAATCCACAAAAAGACAGAGTGAAACAAATTTCCAGACCAAGACAACCTGGATGATTGATTAGAAAGGTGTATCGAGCCGGGCTGGGAGTGCAGCCCAGCACAGTGTGGGAGCACAGACCTCAGCGAAACTGGAGCAGGCCTCAGAGGACTGAATCTCAGACAGCTGTGGAGGTTTCCAGACTCCTCAACCCACTAATGCCAAAGACAATTTAGAAGGTCAGTGGGAAAAGTCTGTTTCTGTCGGTGCTGAGAAAGGAAGGCGGGGTCTCAGTTTCATTCCCCAAAATTGTGTGGTTGGGGGGGAAGCTGCTTGCTGAGCTTCCGGCCCACAGACTGAGGGGGAATCCAGTGGCTGATCAGAGAGGGATTGCAGGGATCTCTTTGCCAGTGCGGAGGCAGGAATCTCTTGCTTTGTCCGTGTTTGGATCTGGGTCACCGTTCTTGGAGGCAATGCTGGGGTGAGGAGGAATGCTGGTATGGTGGAGCTTGTAGTGGCTGTGGAGAGGAACCCTTCCTCACAGTTACAGGACAGAAAGGAATACTTGTGGTCACAGGCCAGGAAAGGAGTAAATACCTCGCCCCTTATCATACCACCTTGGAAGAACTGAAAATTTACAGGTACCTACAAGTATCTCTGAAAACAGCTGTACAAACCCCTGAAGCTTAGGACAGTAAATTCTCCACATTGGAAGCAGACTCTTACCTTAACAAAGAGTTTAAAACTCCAGTAATTGGCCAGGATCATGAGCAAGCAGCACAAAAAGAGTCAGACTATATTATCTTACTTTGGTGACAAAGAAGAACAAAATATACAACCAGAAGAAGACAATCTTACATCCTACATCCGAAGCCTCCAAGAAAAACATGAATCAGTCCCATGGCTTGTGAGAGGTCAAAGGGGATTTTGAGAAGCAAGTAAGGGAAGCGAGGAAAAACTGCAAAGAGAAATGTGAGTGATGCAAGAAAATCATGAAAAACAAGTCAACAGCTTGCTAAGGAGCCCGAAAAAAATACTGAAGAAATTAACACCTTAAAAAATAGCCTAACCCAAATGGCAAAAGAGGTCCAAAAAGCCAATGAGGAGAAAAATGCCCTAAAAAGAAAAATTGGCCAAATGGAAAAGGAAGTCCAAAAGATTACTGAAGAAAATACTTCCTTAAAAATTAGAATAGAGCAATTGGAAGCTAGTAAGTTTATGGGAAATCAAGACACTGTAAAACAAATCCAAAAGAATGAAAAATTAGAAAACAGTGTGAACTATCTCATTGTAAAAACAACTGACCTGGAAAATAAATCCAGGAGAGAGAATTTAAAAAATTATTGGACTGTCTGAAAGCAATGATCAAAACCAGAGCCTAGACATCATCTTTCAAGAAATTATCAAGGAAAACTGCCCTGATATAGTAGAACCAGAGGGCAAAATAGAAATTGAAAGAATCCACAGATCTCCTCCTGAAAGAGATCCCCAAAGGAAAACTCCTACGAATATTATAGTCAAATCCAGAGTTCCCAGGTCAAGGAGAAAATATTACAAGCTGCCAGAAGGAAAAAATTCAAGTACTGTGGAAACACAATCAGGATAACACAAGATTTAGCAGCTTCTACATTAAAGGGCTACAGGGCATGGAATATAATATTCCGGAGGGCAAAGGAGGTAGGATTACAACCAAGAATCACCTACCCAGCAAAACTGAGTATAATCCTTCAGGGGAAAAAATGGTCATTTAGTGGAATAGAGGACTCTCAAGCATTCTTGATGAAAAGACCACAGCTGAATAGAAAGTTTGACTTTCAAATACAGGACTCCAGTGGAACATGAAGAGGTAAACCGGAAAGAGAAATCATTAGGGACTTATTAAGATTGAACTGTTTACATTCCTGCATGGAAAGATAATATTTATAACTCATGAGACCTTTGTCTGTATTACGGTAGTTGGAGGAAAAAAAATATATGTATGTATAGGTAGATAGATAGATAGAAGGCACAGGGTGAGTTGAAGATTAAGGGGTCATATCTGAAGAATAAAATTAAGGGATGATGGAGGATTATACTCAGAGAAGAAGAAAGGGAGAGGTAGAATGGGGTAAATTATCTCACAAAAAAGAAAAACAGAAAAGAAAAGTCTCTTACATTGGAGGGGAAGCAGGCGAAGGTGAGAGGGAATGAGTAAATCTTATTCTCATAGGATTTGGCGTAAGGAGGGAATAACATACACATTCCGTTGGGTATGGAGATTTGTCTTACCCTACAAAAAAACAGGGGGAGAAGGGGACAAGAGAGCAGGGGGATGATACAGAGGAGGGCCGATTGGAAAAGGGTGTAATCAGAAGTAAATACTTCTGAGGAGGAACAGGGTCAAAAGAAAGAATAGAATAATGGGAGGGCAGAAAGGATTAAGGAAAATAGAGTTAGTTTTTCACAACATGTCTACTATGGAAGTGTTTTGCATAAGTGCACATGTACAACCTATATTGAGTTTCTTGCCTTTTCAATTAAGGTGGGTGGGGAGGGAGGAGGAGAGAAAATGTGAAACCTAAAGTTTTAAAACCGTGTGTCTAAAAAAAAGTTTTCACATGCTATTGGGAAATAAGAAATACAGGAAATGGGGCACGGAAGTCTATCCTGACCTACAGAAAAAAGAAGGGGAAGGGGATAAGAGAAGGGAGAAAGAAAGAAAAAGGACAGACTAGGGGAAGGGATATTCAGAATGCATGCCATCTTGGGGTGGGGGGAGGGTGAGACGGGCTGAAAATTTGGAACTCAAAAACTTGTGGAAATGAATGTTGAAAACTACAAATAAATAAATTTATATTTAAAAAAAAAGAAAAGAAAAATCATTGACTTCCTTGGAGTACTTACTTAGCAGCAGGATCTCTACATTAAAGGGTATGAGCATTTTAGTCACTTTTTTCCCTCAGAAATTGTTTTCTTTTCTTTTTTTAAGGCAATTGGGGTTAAGTGACTTGCCCAGGGTCACACAGCTAGAAAGTGTAAAGCGTTTGGTCTGAGGTCAGATTTGAACTCAGGTCTTCCTGACTTCAGGGCTGGTGCTCTATCCATTGCACCACCTAGCTGGCCCCCAATTTTTTTTTCAAAATGATTAAACCAACTTTATTGTGCTTCTTCAACAGTGATTATTCCCATATTTTGTCACCTCTGCCAATTGCTGGGTTTTCATAGTTTTCTTTTTTCGAGGAAACCAGTTTGGAAACCTTAAAGAACTCTAGCAATGGAAATATTATTGTTTCTATTTTGGTTACAAGCTTGCCACTTTTGTATAAGGTGCAAAAAGAAATAAAAACAACCCAAATTTCTAAAGTTAACATGAAACTACTGGGCCATACCGAGTAAACCCACATGTAGAAATAAAGCAAACATTGTCGATGTTCTAGCCACAGCTCCTTTCCAAAGTTCTACACGCAAGTTACTAATATCTTGAATTTGCAGCGGTATACCTGTGAAAGCAGATTCTTTAGGGCTGTTATGTTCTCCAGTGACAGAAAAAAAGTCTCGTCATCCCTATATACCACATCTCTCTCAAAATCCGTTTCTGGAGTGTGATCCAGATCTTCCATACAGAGTAGGATCTGCTTCTTTGCGCTAACAAATTCTTCCGTCACCTTGCCTATAAAAGCAAATAAGTTATGAGGCACCTCAGAAGTGAGTGAAACACACAGACAGGAAGAATGTCAAGAAGCAATTATACCTTTGTTTCCTCCAGAGCTGCCAGGTGATTTCTGAACTGGTTCAGCTCCTCTATGCTGAGTACCGAGTCATTGTCAAGGCTGTATGGGAGCACACAAAGAATCTGACACAATTTGTGCTCTTGTTCTTGAAGTAGTTTCTGTTCTTGTACCCTTTCTTCTTTCTGTCTTTTCAATTCTTCTATCTGTGTTTGAAGATCGTTCTTTAGCTCCAAGATGGTAGTCTCCTTTCTTTCCTGTGCCAAATATCAGTGAATCAGAATAAAAACACTAAAAACAACCTTGCCAGAAGTAAAGGAAGGACAAGAGAGGGAAATTCTCAATTCGACTTATTTACAAGTTATCCCATAGCAATAGGGTTTTTTTGAGAGTTTCAGAGGTTTTTCAGAGAGATTCCCATAGAAGAAATAAAAAGTGTGGATATATAAGAGCATCATAGACTGTTTTTAATGAAACCAGAAAGAAGCTTGGTTTTGGTTAGTTCTAGGATGGGTCATTTAGCTTTTATGTGTTCTTCTTTAGGTGTGAGAGCAACTTAAAACCTCTGCTTTTGCTGGCTTAGTCTGGATTCATCCACGAAGCTATTTATAGCTTTGTCACATCCCTTTCTTCTGCCTTGTTATTCCTCTCTACTTTCCTCCTTTTTTAAAATACAGTGCCACCCACTCTCCACTTTGCATCTATGTCAGGAAGATTCCAGTTGATTGGCACATCCCTACCTGTGATATCAGAAGTATAAAGTGATCAATAAATCAAGAATCATATAATAAAAACTTCCTATGTGCCAGACATTATGCTGAGGATACAAAGAAAAAGCAAAAACAGATTCTGCTCTCAAGAAGCTTACATTCAAATGGGAGAGACAACATGTATGTAAATAGCGAGAGCAAGAGAAATACCAAGTACATTGAAAATCTTAGAGAGGAAGGCTTGAACAGCTGGGTGGGGGGAGGTAGGGTGGAATCAGGAAGGTGGAGTCAGGAAAAGTCTCCTGCAGAAGGTAGCTGTGGTAGGAATAGTAAGCTAACCTCTGTTTCTGCACGTTAGCCTAGTTTTTTCCTCAGACAGTGGTGTAAACATTTGTGATAATTGCTTGGCTTAGGGGACTAAAGAGTCATCACTTCCCAGTTACCTAAGTGCAGAGTATCGAGGATCAGCTCCAGAAGCTATCTGAGCAAGTTTCTCCCAGCTGAATCAAACCTGAGGTGATCTCAATGCCTAACCTTGTGGAACACATCCTTCTCCTGCTATGTTAAGTAAATTTCCTTTAGCTACCTGTAGAATGATGTCCAAGTGTTCATTTTGCTCTAATACTGAACCTAAAATTATCAGGGATCTGGCCTTAGGCAGACCAAGCCAAGAATAAATGGCATAGTCATTCAGGATTGGAACATAAGGAGCATATTGAAATAAGGGGATGAGCAGTAAACACAGAAGGAGGTGAACTCACACTAGCAAGATTTCTGGTGATGCTTTTGGTGACAATAATAATAGCTAACATTGGGGCAGTGGATAGCACTCCGGCCGTGAAGTCAGGAGGATCTAAATTCAAATCCGGTCTCAGACACACAACACATACTAGGTGTGTGACCCTGGGCAAGTCACTTAACCCCAATTGCTTAGTAAAAAGCAAAAAAAATTAAAAAATAATAATAATACTAGCTAACATTTATATAACATTTCAAGGTTTGCAAAATACTTTACAGATGTATCATCTTACCCTCACAACAACCCTGGCACATATGTGCTATTACTATCATCCACATTTTACAGATGAGGAAACTGAGGCAGAAATAAGTCACTTGCCCAGGGTAACACAGCTAGGATTTGGGGCAGGATTTGAATTCACATCTTCCTGACACCAGGTATAGTGCTTTACCCATTGCACAAATTAGCTGCATCTCTAGATTCTTCTAGAGACTGTAGTTGCTTACTGTAAGGTACCTTTCCCTTCTGGGATATCAGAGAATAAACTGGCTGTGGCTATTCAGCAAGGAAAGACCAATGTGAATATACTCCAAACCTCTAACTGGTACCTGAAGATAAGTACATCAAAGGATCTCTTAGGCCCTCCAGCTGTGTTGCCCCTGTGCTCTATGAGCAAAGCAGATTTGCAGTAGCTTGAAAGATACATGAGATGTGAACATTTAGAGCAATCTCCACCCCAAATGTTAATATGGACTATTTGTGCCCAACCTGTGATAGAGCTTTCTGAGCTCACATTGGGCTGAGCAGTCACAGTTGGACATGCTCTACCTTGACCCCAACATAGTGGTGTCGTTTTGGTCCCCTTCAAACATGAAGGACAACAACCAACCAACCTAGGCCTTAGTTCTATGAGGGGATCTCCTCAAAAATCAGTTTACCTTTGAAGAAGCCTAGAGGGATTAAATTTGGGGAACTGAAAGAGATCTCCCCTCCACTTAAAAACAAGGACAAAATGAGAAGAATGTGTTGTGTTCTACCTTTACCGAGATGGAATATTTTGTATCCCCAAGGCTCACCAGTTGCCTCATCAAAGACCTACTGAAAGAATGCCCCTTCCAACTTTAAGGGAGTCAAATCTGTATATGAATAGGGGAAGAATGGCTTTTGGGAAAAGACTGAATAGCAGAATAATCAGTATCCAGTCCTTTAAGTAGATAAGGACAAAATCAGCAAAGTGAGGGGTAGCATGAGGGTGTCCAAAAAAGAGAAAATACGAATCAAGACACAGATCTGGAATTCTAAGACTGTTAACATTTAAATGTGCTGGAGAAACTGTATCGGCTTGTTTAATTTGGCCTTTGAGTGGCCTTCAATTTATCTCCCTTCAGTTAATCTGTATTATCTGACAATTGTGATTACACTATGGCAATAGAGAACTCCATTTGAATCTGAACCAGCTAGATAAAAATATTTTAATCTGAATGACCTCAATAACTGCCCTGACAATCTCTCCATTTTATATATGTTGATACAGTCTGAGAGTGAACTAAAGACTTTCTTGGCCCTTTCAATTTGGATATCATCATTAATATTGGGATGTAAAAAGTAGAACATAACTTAAAAACAGAAGTCAATGGAGAAGAAAGAAATGCAGTGAACATATTTCTCTGCACAATAAAAACTCCTCTTTCTAATGATCACTTAGTTGCATAGAGGTAAGACAATGTTCTTTAACTTTCTTGTATATCAACAGAGCCAGTGGCTGATTGAGCATGTTTCAAAGATGTCATCAGGCTGTCAGTGTGGATGTTGGCCCTGATAATGTCATGAGGAAAAAACAAAATAAAAATAACATAAAAGAATCAAATATCATTTTACACTTGTAACAATGCATTAAATCTCATAAGGCTGTCTGAGCAGTTTTATAATGCATGGTGAAAATATCCTCTGTAATATAGGCAGAGTGATATATGACAGTAATCAGAGTGGGAACATGACCTATGATTCCTCAGAAAAATGTGAACTACCTTGAGCCAACGTAAATAGCAAAAGAAAATACAACTATCCCCTGGGAAAACTTACACCGGACCCCAGGCCATCCCGTGAAAAATTAGGGAGGTGAATAGAATATTACAAAAGTTAGGTATGATAGACCTCTGGAGAAAATTGAATGAGGACAGAAAAGAATATACTTTTTCACGGTGGTACATGGCACATACATAAAAATTGAGCATCTACTAGGGCATAAAACCTCACAATCCAATGCGGAAAGGCAGAAATATTAAATGCATCCTTTAGATTGAATGGGATGTCCTAGTGAAGACTTCTCAGTGTAATTAAGGTAATGAGTTCAGAAGGTAGGATAGGGTTAAAGAATAGATTTCTGTAAGTTATCATTTTTTTTAGTGCCATATATCAGTAGTTAAAATTTGTCTAGTTGTTAAGCCCTGGCCTGCCTTCTGATCTTATCCAGATGCACCTTTTGCCCCAAGCCCCAGAAAACCCTTAAATGTTCAAGTCCCCTTATCTCTCTTTGACAGGGTCTTATGCAGATGTCTTTCTGTTCCCAGCATTATCTGTTCAATCCCTGAGATCTTCCAAAACAATTGTAAATTATCTTCCTAACTGCACATTTTTTAAATTGTTTCTTTGACATTATCTCAACTAACCAAGAAATATAGAGATGTATACTATGTCCTTTGTCCTATGTTAGAGTCTGGCATGTGAGATTGTGAGCCGAGTTAACAGACAGCTGTGAGGGAGGGGGAATTGAACCTTCAGGGTTATATAAACTGACTTCTTCCTCTGTGGGTTGTCTCCTCTCATCAGAGCCATTGGTGTGAGGACACCCAAATCTCGAGATTTGAAATAATAATAATAATAATAATAATAATAATAATAGCTATAATAAACTACTTTCTGTTTCTTCTTGGACACCTCTGTGTTTTGTTTTATTTTTAATTTGAGTGGCATCCCACACAAGATCATGATTCATCAAAAATTATATGTAATAAATGGCCATGGAAAGACAGACTAAAAAATAATTGGAAAATAAATAATCTAATCCTAAAGAATGAGGGGGGGTCAAACAAAAAATCATAGAAACAATCAATAATTTCATTCAAAAGAATGACAATAATGAGACAACATACCAAAACTTATAGGATGCAGTGAAAGCAGTTCTTAGGGGAAGTTTTATATCTCTAAATGCTTACATGAATAAAATAGAAGAAGAGGACAGCAATGAATTGGTCATACAACTGAAAAAAAAACTAGAAAAAGAACAAATTAAAAATCCTCAATTAAACACCAAATTAGAAATATTGAAAACCAAAGGAGAAATTAAGAAAATTGAAATTAAGAAAATCATTGAACTAATAAATAAAACTAAGAGCTGATTTTATGAAAAAAAAAACATTAAAATGGATAAAGCTTTTGTGAGAGATGATCTCTAAAAAGTGAAACCTCCTTAGGGGATCAATAGTTCTTGTTAATATTTCTTGATAGTTTCTTTCAAAACCCTCCCCGGCTCAGACCCTGTTTTTAAGCACATAACAGAAAGAATAAGTCCTGCCCCCAACCTGAACTGCTTGCCCTTAGCTTCCTGCCTTCTCTTGTCTCTGGGACAAGGGGAAAGGGTTAAGGAGGGGAAATTGCAGTAAATTTCAGTTTCCTAGGAATCACCTTACTCATGGGAATTCATCTCTAAACCCCCTCCTGATCACCACACCACTGCTACTTCAGCATTACGTTTACTAAGTAAGGACATGTATGTTTGGATTGGCTATACCCTGTTTTCTTGCTCTTTGTCTTTAAATTTTCTCGCCTAGAATGTAAGCCTGCCTCCCAGCTAATGGGATAGGAAGATTTTCTTTCCCGCCTTGACTGTGAGCTCAAAGCCCAGCCAATGGGAAGAACAGCTAGTGGGTGGGTGGGGTGGGGGGTAGCGGTTAGGATCTATATAATCTGCTGAGCTGAACACACTTCTGCTCTCTTCAGTCGGTGCCATCTTCTGGATGCTCTGAGGAAACCCTTCCCTTGAGAAAGCCAATAAACAAACGATTCTTTTTGCTACTATCTCTGAGTCTCCGATTTATTGGTAAGGGTCTTCATACCCCACACACTTTGGTTAATTTAATTAAAAACAGAATGTAGAAAACCAAATTACCAGTATCAAAAATGGAAAGAGGGAATCTACCACCAAGGAAGAGGAAATTAAAATAATGATTAGGAACAATTTTGTCCAACTGTATGCCAATAAATTTGACAATCTTAGTGAAATGGATGAATATTTTCAAAAATATAAATTGCCCAGATTAGCAGAAGAGAAAGTAAAATATTTAAATAACCCCATCTCAGAAAAAGAAACTGAACAAGCCCTTGATGAACTCCCTAGGAAAAAATCTCCAGGGCCAGATGGATTTACACACAAATTCTATCAAACATTTAAAGGACAATTAATTCCAATACTATATAGACTATTTAGGAAAATAGGTGAAGAAGGAGTGTTACCAAATTCTTTTCATGATACAAATATGGTGCTGATACCTAAACCAGGAAGAGCCAAAACAGAGAAAGAAAATTATAGACCAACTCCCTAATGAACATAGATGCAAAAATTTTACATAAAATATTAGCAAACAGATTACAACAACTTATCAAAAGAACAGTAGACTATGACCAGGTAGGATTTATACAAGGAATGGAGGGCTGGTTCAATATTACGAAAACTATCAGTATGATTGATTATATCAACAAAAAACTAACAGAAACCACATGATCAACTCAATAGATGCAGAGAAAGCTTTTGACAAAATACAACACCCATTCCTGTTAACACTAGAAGCACAGGAATAAATGGGCAAGTCTCTTAATCTCTGTTTGCTTTAATGCACTGGAGAAAGAAATGGCAAACCACTCCACTATCTTCCCCCAAAAAACCCCGTGGACGGTACAATCCATGGAGTCATGAAGAATTGGATAAAATTGAACAACAACAGCAACAACAACAAATTGAAGTGACCAACAGGAATTATTTCTTGTGGACTTTGTGAGTCTTTGGTGCAAGCCATTGGGAGAAGTACTGGAAAGAACACCCTGAAAATGCCAGTTGCACTCCTGTCAACTCATGAGGGCAGGTGGGGAAGTTGTAGTAGTTTTAAAAAGTTCTCTCTGTCTCTCTTTCCCCCTCCCTTCTTCTCCCCCTCCCTCCTTCTCTTCCCCTCCCCCTCCCTCTCTCTTCCAGTAAAGAGCCCCATGGCAAAAGATTGGGTAGTGGCATGTGCAGCAGAAACAGGCCCCCTGGGGCCCACTGTTTAATGGAATATAAAACTGACTTCATTACAATACCTAAAGAGCATTCTACAACTCTTCCCCAAGGAGGGCTTAAAGGACCAAAGGCGGGTGTTGTTGGGAGGGGGTTTGCTTTCTGCCAAAAAAGGGAAGTAAAAATATCAAACTAGCCCCTGCAAAAGAAGAGGGGCCATTTTTCAGAGGCCTCTCATGGGTTGAAGATTTTGTATCTTCCTTCTACCGACCCAGTGGTGCTCACAGGGTTAGGAAAACTATTGGTGGTGGGCCAAGGAACATGAAGTGGGTGGTGGTGCAGGGCAGTTCTCACTTACCTGTGATGAAGATCTATGACTGTGTAGAAGCGTCAGCATCTTTGCTGAAGCAAAGTTGCTGGTTTTGCTCCTAATTACAGTCACTGTTTTACATTGGCATCACCTACCACACGGACCTGATTGTTTAGTCCCTGGAGTCTCCTGGGACACTCCCAAATTGAGTCACTCCTTCAGGTAGCAGATACATTGTCTGCTCTGTTTTTTTTTTCTTTTCCTTCTGTAGTGCCACCTTCTTTATTTTTACTTAGTCTTTTTGAATATCAAAGGTCAGGGTTAACCATTAACAGCTCTAAAGTCTTTTAGGTGATAGAAGGTTCTCAAGAAGACCTTAAGGACCTTTCCACCAAGGGGTGGAAAGTTGTGATAAGAGCAAAGTCCCAATTCCTACCCCTTCTTTAAAAGGTACTGAGACCATCCTCAAGACGTGTTGGCTGAGGGGAGTAAAAGGTCAGGCTTTTAACATCATTTCCTGGTTATTGTTGTTCAGTCACATCCAACTCTTTGTGACCCCATATGGGGTTTTCTTACCAAAGATACTGATATGGTTTGCCATTTCCTTCTTGAAATCATTTTACAGATGAGGAACTGAGGTAAGCAGAGGCTAAGTGAGTTGCCCACGGTCACACAGCTAGTGAGTGTCTGAGGCCAGATTTGAACTCCAGTCTTCTTGACTCAAGGCCCTGTACCTTATCCACTGAGCCACCTGCCTACTTAGATCTTGGTCACCTGTATACAAATTAACTGCTAGGAGTTATGGGAGCTCTGATGTTGGTAGAACATGAAGGATGATTCAGGCAAGAGAGCTTCTCTCAACTGAATCAATTTGAGGCATCTTCAATGCCCATCCCTATTGAATATCCTTCTCTTCACATGACTAAGTAAATCTTCATTTGTTAACTGTCAAATGATATATGATTGTCTCCTTTTGTTCCACTATTAAACCTAAACCACCAGGGGACTTGCTGAGGAAGGTCTAGCCAAGAATGGTAGTGTTAGAGCCGAGTCTTGAAGGTAAAGGTGAGGAGGGAGAGCATTCTAGACATGGGGTACAGCCAGGTGCAAAGGAGCTGGGGCACAACATGTTATGAACAGCAAGGAAGCCGGTACGTCTAGACCAAAAGATGTGCACAGGGGACTTGAAAGGTAGGAAAGGGCCAGGTTATGGAGAGCTTTAAATACCAAAAAGAGCAGCTTATATGTGATCCCAGACCTAACAGGGAGCCACTGGAATTTACTGAGTAGGGGAGGGGTTCAGACCTATGCTTTAGGAAAAGTGCTTTGGCAGCTGTGTGGAGGATGGATTGGAACAGGAAGAGACTTGAGGAAGGAAGACCAACTAAAAGGCTATTGGAACTCTGAGTTACCACCTTTCACCTATCAGATTGGCCAACATGACAAAACAGGGAAAGGATAAATGTTGGAGAAAATATGGGAAAATTGGAACAGTAATGCCTTGTTGGTGGAGTTGTAAACTGATCCAACCATTCTGAAGAGCAATTTGGAACTATGCCCAAAGGGCTACAAAAACGTGCATACCCTTTGACCCAGCAATACCACTTCTTGGGCTGTATCCCAAAGAGATCATACAAATGGGGAAAGACCCACATGTACAAAAATATTTATAGCGGCTCTTTTTGTGGTGGCCAAGAATTGGAAATTGAGGGGATGCCAATCAATTGGGGAATGGCTGAACAGGTTGTGGTATATGAATGTAATGGAACACCACTGATCCATAAAAAAAAAATAATGAACAAGTGGACTTCAGAAAAACCTGGAAAGAATTACAGGAAGTGATGCTGAGTGAAGTGAGCAGAACCAGGAGAACAATGTACACAGTAACAACAACATAGTGCAGTGACTAACTTTGATAGACTTAGCTCTTCCCAGCAATGCAAGGATGTAAGACAACTCCAAAAGACTCATGATGGAAAATGCTGTCTGTCTACATCCAGAGAAGGAACTATGGAATCTGAATGCAGATCAAAGCAATACTATTTGCTCTCTTTTTTTGGTTATTTCTTCTTTCTTGTGGTTCTTCCATTAGATTGGTTCTAATTCTTCTTTAGAACATGACTAATGTGAAAATATGTTCAATACGAATGTATATGTTAGAGCCTATATCAGATTGCATGCCATATTGGGCAGGAGGGAGGGGGAGGAAATTTAGAATTCAAAATCTTATGGAAGTGAATGTTGAAAATGAAAATTAATTTAAAAAATTTTTAAAGAAGGCTATTTCAGTTTTCTGGGTAAAAAGTGATGGGGCTTAAACTAGGAAGGTGGTTGTGTAAGTGCAATGGGGGATGATGGGGTCATATATAAGAGATATTGTGGAAATAGAAGTGATAAAATTTGGCAACTGATTGGATACGTAAGGTGAGTGAGAGTGAGGAGTCAAGGATGACACCAAAGTTGCAAGAGTCGGTGACTGGGGGAATATTGTTGCTCTTGACAACAGTGGAGAAATCTGGAAGAGGGATGATTTGAAGAAAAGACGAAGAGTCTGTTTTAGATATGTTGAATTCAAGATGCCCAATAGGCAGATGATTATGGATGAAGATGAAGACTGGGAGATCAAGAGATGTTAAAGTATACAATTAGATTGTAGAACCATCAGGATGGATGGTAATTGAACTCATTGGAGCTGCTGAGATGACCAAGTGAGAGAGTGTAGAGAGAAAAGATAAGGGAGCCTAGGACAGATCCTTGGAGGACAACCAATTAATAGGTAGGTCATGAATAAAGGCTCAGCAGAGTGCGAAGGAACAGCCAGACAGATGAGAGAAAATTCTTACTGTCAGGAAAATCCAGAAAGGAAGGAATATCCAGGAGGTGATTGACACTGTCAAAGGCTGCAGAGATGTCAAGAAGGATGAGGATAGAGAAAAGGCTGTTAGATTTGGCAATTAGGAGGTCATTGGTAACTTTAGACAGAGTAGTTTCAGCTGAATGAGGTCAGGAGTGAGAATGGATGGGTTTAGAAGGGCAAGTCCAGGTACTGTACTCTGTAGACGGCTTTTTCAGGTTTAGCTGAGAAGGGAAGGAGTGATGTCAGATGACAGGTGACAGGGATAATAGACTCCAATGCCCATACAATCAGAGCCAGTCTTTTCCACAATTATACCACTTCTACCTCTTAAGAAAACAAGGGAAACAATTGCCTCTAGGTCAGGCAATAATAGGATTTGGTGCTAAACTTCCAGGTTCATCTCACCTATGTACCCTGACATTACTTAGTTCCTCCTAGTGAAGAGCAGAGAGAGCATTTCAAATATATTATCAGACTTCTTTTATCCCTAAGTATTATTTAATCTGTCTATTTATTATTCTAGCTTCACCCCATTTTAATTTTATGTTTGAATTCTAATTTAGAGAGGCAGCACGACATAGAGTTGTGCCTGAAGTCAGGAAGACCCAAGTTCAAATTCAGCCTCAGACACTGGCTGTGTTTTTCTGGGCAAGTTACTGAATCTCTGTCTGCCTCGTTTTCCTCAACTGTAAAATGTGGATAATAATAGCACCCCCTCCCAAGGTTCTTGAGACGATCAAAAGTGATATTAGTAAAGCACTTAGCACAGTGCCTGGGACATAGTGGGCCATAGTAGGCAAATAAATGCTTATTTCCCTCCTTCCTAGTGGACAGAGTAATGGACTTTAAAAAATCAAAAAGATCTGAGTTCAAATCCTATCTTAAACACTTAATAACTATGTGACCTGGGCAAGTCACTTGTGTCCTTAGAACACTATAGAAGAACCATTCTGTCACCAGGAGTTTCCTCATTGGTTGTTTCCTAAACCAATGAAATCACATGACTAGACCTCACCAAAAAAAATGTTAACTTTTTATCTACTAGTACTGGTCTTTGTTGTGTTCTTCAGCCAACTAATATAGTTCTTGACCTGATCTGGCCTGCCTTGGAACCTGGTACAGCAAACCCTCAGATTCTGAAGTTGAGGTTTTAGGTTTCAGGTTAGGCAGGGAGTAGTTTCATCTAATTTATTTGTGTTATTATAATATTTGTATTATTTATACGTTTGTATTATGATAGTATATTCATATTATATACATTATAGTATCTTCACAGTATAAACATGTAACTGTTTTAGTTCTCTGACAATTATCCCTGTCCCACTTCACTCCCAATTGGAGGTTTCAGCATATCAAGAACCATAAAAAAAAACTTTATGCGGCAGACTTTTTTCTAGTTCTCTGTCACATCAGAGGGTGGCATCACACATCACATCTGTTTCCCAACAAGCTGAAGAATCAGCTTCCACAAGGAGCTCTTCCCACTCTGTCTTTCACCTCAACATGCATTTATTCAACTGCAATCCTCTGCAGTAGGCCTCCCTAGAGAGATACAAAGGTCCCTTCCATAGCTTCTAATCAAGTAGGAAAGATAAGGCATTTTCATAAGTAGAATTTATTACATCTTGTCTTAGTTGCAAACTAAGTTCAAACTAAATGATATAGGAACAAAAAGAGAGAGAGAGAGAGAGAGAGAGAGAGAGAGAGAGAGAGAGAGAGAGAGACAAAAAGGAAAAGTTTTCTAGAAGATGGCATTTGAATGATAGGATTTCAAGGAGAGGAGGGAAAGGTAGACAGACAGAAGGACATTATGGATGGAAAAGCAGCCTGAGCAAAGAAACAGAGTTGGGTAAGAAGAGGACATACACAGGGGCAAATGACTAATTTGACTGAAACATAAGGTGCATGAAGGGGAATGGTAAGATATAAGACTGGAAAGGTAGATTAGGGCCATACCAGCTGAAAACTTTGAACACCACACTAATGAATTTGGAGTTTAGGTAAAGGTTGAAAAAAATATATTAAACAGGAGAGTGACATGTTTAGAGCTACGCTTTGGGAAGAGGACTAAAAATGGTATGTAGTATTGATTAGAAAATGCGAGTGCTGGAAACTGAGAGAATTGCAATAAGTCCAGACCCTGAACCAGCATGATGGAGGTACATAGGAAGGAATGGAAAAGGATGGAAGAGATCATAAAACTGCTTTGTTACATGATTAGATGTGAGGAGCAAGAGAATAAGGAAAGGCAGCCAAGGTTTTGAAGTTGAGCAAGAGAGAGAGGATGGTGGTACTGTTAAAAGAGATGAAGAGGAATAAGGTAAGGAGGGAAGAGTTCAGTTTTCACATACTGAATTTGAGGTAACAGCTGGATATCTAAAATGGCTGTATCAAGCGAGCAGATGGAAAAGTGTATCTGAAGTTCAGAAAGTCAGGCAGAGCTACAGGTTTAGGTTTAGGGATGGCCTGGTCTTGATCCTCAGCATCAACCATTGATAACTAAATCCTTAGAGACTGTATTTAGTATAAGACTTATGGGGTAGGTAGGTAGTACAGTGGATAGAGCACCGGCCCTGGATTCAGGAGGACCTGATTTCAAATCCGGCCTTAGACACATGACACTTACTAGCTATGTGACCCTGGGCAAGTCACTTAACCCCTAATGCCTTGCCAAAAAAAAAAAAGACTTACCAGAAATGGTTCCAATTTTAACTCTTTGATCAGAGTGTCCTGCTCTTTTCGATAAGAATCAATTCTTTTTAGGAGCCTTTCCTTCAGGCTTTTTCCTCTGCAATCATCATATCCAGGAGGCTCTACAGCAAAAGAGAATCAGTCCATAGAATACTAAAGAGTGGTTAGAGGTTTAGAGAAAAAAAGAAAAAAACTTAATAGTATTTCAAGAATAGAGGATCCTTACAACAGACAAAGCCTATGATGTCGACACTAACACCTTCACAGAAGTCAGATTGGCGGTATACATCCAGTGTCAGCATATGTGAAGACAAAGCCCTGAGGCCACAAGGGAGGTCACAGCTCCACTCACTTGGACACGTTGAAGCCTCTGATCCTCTGGAATCCCGATTGAGTCCCAGATTTCTTGGAGTTTGGCCAAAGCTTTATAGAAACAGGCTGTTGAGTCCTCCACCAAGACTTCACTAAGCAGCAAAAAAAAAAAAATGACTTGCCAGATTGACCAGTGTATCGCATCCACTCATAGGAATCAAGGCATTCTTATTACAGGGATAATTTATTTCTCCATCTACAATTTAGCTCCCAAGATGTTCCCACAATGTCAATGATTTGATAAAAGAGGAAAAGGAAATGCCCTTATTACAAACTCCCCTTTATCCAAAATAATAGCTAACATTGAGAGGTCTTTAAAGTTGCAAAGCACCTTATATGCAAATTTCTCATTAGAGCCTCACAATGATCCCATGCAGTAAAGTATGGCAGACACTGTTTTCCTCATTTTATAGATGAGGAAACTGAGGCTTAGAGAAGGTGTATGACTTACCCATGAAATAACCCAAATATATAAGACCATGTTATAGGCCTAAACAGATTAAGTGGTCAAAGGATATGAACCAACAGTTCTCAAAAGAAGCACAAATACTAAGAGCCACTTGAAAGATTGTTCCAAATCACTAAGAAGAGACATGCACATGAAGACAATTCTGAGGATTCATTTTATACTCAGCAAATTGGGCAAAGATGACAAAAGTTGGAAATATGAAAAAAACAGGTACTTCAATACACTGTTGGTGTCTTTGCTGGTATTGGAGCTGCGATTTGGTCCAACAGTTCTGGAAAGCAATTTGGAATTGTGTTTAAAAAAAAAAGAAAAAGAAAGCAATGTTCATACCCTTTGACCCAGAGAACTCACCACTATACATATATCCCAAAGAAGTCAAAGACAGAAATAAAGGTCCCATAAACACCAAAATATTGTTTAAGGGGGGAATGATGGAGTGCTTGGACCTCAATTTCTCCCTGACCTCAAGGCACTACCCCTGACAGTTTCCCTCTTGCCCAAAGACCCTATCTTCAGCAATAACTCATCAGTGGGCCCAGTGAGGCAAACTATCTCTCCCTGTTACAAGGACAAGCTGACCTCAGTAGAATTTCCCTTGTATGAACAGGACTCTCTTGTACCAGCAGAACTATCAAGTACTGATGTCCACAGTTACCATACACAATCCAGAGGTCAAACTACAGACTTCAATTCCTGAAACGATCTTGTTACAGACATAACAGATCAAAAATATATCCTTTAGGAACCCTCTCTGCCCCCCTCCCCAAAGTTTCCAGTAGTGAATGACATACTTGTATGTTATCACTTAATTAGCATACTTGGCACATAATCTACTGCTTTTCCTAAATAAACTTTAGCGTCATTCCTGTTTGCTTGTAAGTTCCCTAAGGAGCTCTGTCCACCATGGCAGAATTCCTTAAGGACCTCTGCCCACTGGATAGAGTCACAATAAATCTTTGCCACCTTGACTCAAAGAATGCTTCAGTCTGTGAATTAATTCCGTACTACCCCATCCTATACTCCAGTCACTGGGTCTCAACCTCTCAGACTGCAACAGAAGGAACTCCCTTCTATCTGAAGGATTAATTCCATCTACAACATTCTCAGGAGATAGTTACCCAGGTAAGAGAGAATGAGTACCTAAATTTGCCATTTCTTCATGTGGCATATCCCACAAGCATTCAAAAATCAATGCACCTAAAACCTAACATCATCTTACTCTAAAATCTGCCTCTTTCTCCTGACTTCCCCACTCTCAGTCACCTAAGAGAGAAAGATCGTGTGGTTTTGCATACCATACTACAATATATAGGGTGTCCCAAAAGTCTTAGTACAGTTTTAAACTGACAGAAGCTTAAAACTGCACTAAAATTTTAGGCCCCTATACAAATGTGAATTTCCACTCCCTTCCTACATCCAACCAACCAACCACCATACCCTGTTAATTTGAACTCTAAAATATTTCCTATGTCTGTGCTTTCCTTTTCATTCTGACAGTTAAGGCCCTCTTACTTGGATTATTACAACAGCTTCATAACAAATCTCCCTACTCCAAATCTACCTTACACACTGCTACCAGATTACTTTCAGGGCAGCAGAAGAGGGGGAGGGCTGAGATGAGAATATGACAAAAAAAAAACCAGTGTGCTGAGCTTGGAAGAACACGTTCTACTAATTGTATCCTTTTCAGATCATAATTCAATAAAAAGTGCATTCAATAATAGGCAATAGAAATAGAGATTAAAAATTGATTGGAAACTAAATAATCTAATCTTAAAAAACAAGTGGGTCAAAGAACTAATCATAGAAACAATCGATAGTTTCATTAAAGAAAATGGTAACAATGAGACAACATGCCAAAATTTAGGATGCAGCAAAAGCAGTACTCGGGGGCAAATATGTATCTCTAAATGCTTATATCAGTAAAATAGAGAAAGAACAGATCAATGAATTGGGCATGCAACTGACCAAAACAAAAACCTAGAAAAAAACTGGAAAATTTAAAAATCTCCAATTAAACACCAAATTGGAAATCCTGAAAATCAAAGGAGAGATTAATAAAACTGAAAGTAAGGAAGAATATGATCCAAGAACGAACTCTGGAAGCATATTACAAACCTCCTTTCAGTTTCTCTAAAATATTAAGAAATATTTTCAGATTTGCCTTTTTTGGGTGGCTAAGGTCAAGAAGAAAAGGTCTGTCTTAAGGCCTATAATTTCCTATTTCTGGTATGATGTAGCCTACTCATATGTACCATAGATCTCTCCATTTTCCTCATACAGTAATGATAATAATTTTCACTTCTTCAGAGACTAGTGTACCATGACCCACAACCAATAAAAACTCTGGGAGAAGATTGGTAAATATTAGAAAGACAGGCCTTGGTTTCAGGGAGAATTTTGGGTCATTCAAAGAACTTATTTTTCAAAGGCATTCTAGTCCATTCTTATACTATTTATTTCCAGGCAACTCAGTGTCTGTTCCCCATTTTTGTTCAAGATCTGTAAACTGATGAACAGTTCTACAGTTTGTCCAATTATCATATTCTGGGCAATAAGCATTCTTCATCCATTTGATTGTTCCTGTGTTCATGATTAGGCCAAGTTTTTTTTTTTGAGTTACGATGGATCTCAATCAGGGAATAAATGTCTGCAATGTTCAGAAGCTTAATGCAACCAGCACAACATCATCAGCAAACAAGAGCATCTGGATCTCATCATCTCTAGGAAACCCTCCTTTGATGTGAAATCTATCTGCAATTGGATCTCTTCCAGGACAAAGTTGAACACCTGTAGTAAGCACATATGTTCCTGACATTAATGATCAAAGAGAGTCATTGCAACTACTATGCATTGTGCAAAGTTTGGGTTGCCACCCTCAATGTCTGTTAAACCAAACATCTCAAATTCTTGATGTGCATTGAGAATTTCACCTTTCAGAAGAGAAGGCGATAAAGAGAACCACCCAAGTTTTAACATCACTGGTAAAGTTGGATCAGAGGGCAACAAGGCAAAACCTGATGTTTGAGAATACTACCCACACATCAAAGCAAGTTAGATCTCCATTACCACAAGCAGAAGCTCTGGGGAAACACTATTTCAGAAGAATATTCCTATGATTTAAGCACTTAGCACAGTGCCTAGCACACAGGAAGTGCTTAATAAATGCTTGTTGACTTAACTCCTGATGATCTGAAGGGAAAAAACCTGGGGGTTTGGGAGAGCTACATTAGGTTCCAGAACAAGGAAAGCAATAGACCCACTGTAGCTAATCAACGAGGATTTATCAGTTGACTACTATGAGCTAAAAGCTGGTCAAATCAGACCACCTGACACATCTTAAGAATGCATTGCCATTCTGAATGTGCATGTATTAGCTTATCAGTCAAAAAGGTAATGGGGCTCAAATCAATGCCATATGAGGATTAATAAGGAAACTGGAGATATTTGCTGAGAGAAAATTCATGAACTCTATGATCATTATATTCAACTATCTTAAGAGCTGTCATATAGCAGATTAATTTGCTTTACTTAGCCACACAAAGTCAAAACTAAGGCAAATAGGTCAAAGCTACAGAAAAACTGAATCTAGTGTACAATTAGATGTTATTCAAAAATGGAATGGGCTAATTTAGGAGACAGTAATGAGTTCTCTGCCAGTAGTCATCTTCAAGAAGAAGCTGAAGGAATCTCTTTTCAGGAATATGGTAAAGGAGTTTCAATTTAGAATGGATAGAAGTCTCTGGGACCCCTTCCAAGCACAGGCTTAATCCCATTATTTCTCTTCTCAAAAGCCATTCCTGGTACTCCATAGCTAAGTAAGGACAGACCATACCCACGTGGTTCCAATCTACAACCTTACTGTAATACCCCTTCACAAACTGAATTCAGTCAACAAACACATATTAAGTGACATCTTTGTGCCAAGCACTATGCTAAGTTCTAGGGACACAAAGAAAGGCAAAAGACAATCCTTACTCTCAAGGACATCCCCTAACAATTCCCTCTCTTCTCCTTAAAAATGCCCTATGATTGGAAAATCCTCCTTCTTCGTGCATACTGACATCCTACCCATTCTTCAAAAGCTGAGGGACATCTTCTTCCACGAAACCTTCATGGCACACTCATGCTCACTGCGCCCGCCGCCACCCTGGCCCCTACCCCACCCCAGACACCACACAACTCAGAATTTTGTTCCTGAACACCAAGGGCAACGCAGATAGGATTGAGAAAAGCATGTCCCCTTCGTTCAACCTAGATGCATTGCTAGGAGTCAGACTCTGTGCTTACTTAGGTTTTCCCTCAAACCTCAGCTCAGCCAGAGCAATGCAAGGTCTGAGCTTCCCATGTGGTTCCCTGGCTAAGATTACACCATTCTGGGACGCTGTCCTAAGGGCTCCACTTTAGACTTCACCTGCTACTCATTGCAGCTGTTTAGGGCCAGGTCCTTTCCCAGCTAAACTGAGCATGAGTCCCCGCTTTCAAAAGTCCTGGCGCTCTCTTTAAAGCAATCAACTAAGAGCCACGCTCTGGCTCAACATCCAATCCTCCGGGGGGGGGTGCATCCTCCCTGAAATTGGGAAGTTCCTCCTCTTCTCCAGAGGGAGTAGTGAGAGGCCTCAATCATTTCGGGGTGGATTCTTCATGGAAAGACCAAGACGAGAAAAATCACAGACTAAAATGAAGCATCACTAAAAGAAGACTAAGGGTATATTTAAAATGAATGATATTGTCCAGCTGAAGAAATAATCCACCCAAGAAACGTACGTCCAATAGAAGGAGAACCAAAGAGGAAGTATTCTTACCAGATTCTTATTGGATTCTTTCGGTCTCTTCAGTGGAGAAGAATCCAAAAAGCACTTTACCTTAGGGAGGTGGGGCAAGCTATGGATGTGGAATGGTAGATGAATGAGTGAATGAATGAAAACCCCTTATTAAGGCTTAATGTGTTCCAAGCACTGGGGATAAAACAGGTAGAAAGTGGCATAGCTAGGGCAGGGTGCCATTTTTTAGGAAGGACACTGATAAACTAAAAAGTCATCTTAGTTCATAGCTTTCGGTGCCTCAAACTGAGGTCTCTCTCTACTATCATTGCTGGTGAAATACTGAATCGGTCCCACAATTTTGGGAAGTAATATACTGCAACCCACCCCTTCACCCCTCCCACCCCTGCCCCATCTTCCCTGCCCCTCCCCCACCCCTTCTCCCCACTCCCCCCTTCGGCTCTTCCTTCTGGCCCATGCCCCCTCCCTCCTCCCCCACCCCCTTGCCCCTCTCCCACCACTCCTTCCCCCTTTACCCCCACCCTCCTCCTTCCACACTTCCCTATTCCCTCCCTCAATCCTCCTCCTCCCCCACCATTTCACCTCTCCCCTCCCTCCCCCACTCCCCTTCCTCCATCCCTCACCCCACCCTGTCCACCTCTCCTTCCTGTCCCCCCTCCCCTCCCATGTCCCCCTCTTCTGCCTCCCCTCCCCCTCTCATGCCACCACCCCTTCACCCCCTTTCCCTCTCCTCCCTCTTTCCCTCTCCTCCCTTTCCTTGGTGGGGAGGGGGAGGAGGGGTAGAGGCATGAAAGAAGGAGGGGTGGGGATGAGGAATAGGGGTATGGGAGGGAGAGGAGGGAGGGTGGTGGGGGAAGGGGAGGGATGAGGGATGGGAGAGTGGGGGTGGGGCAAATGGATGGAGGAGGGGAGAGGGAGGGGTGATGGAAAAGTGAGGTGGGGGAGGCGGGAGAGTGAGGTACGGGCCAATGGGTGGGGTTGAGGGGAGAGGTGGGGGAGGAGGAGGAGGGAGGGAGCATGGCACAGGTAGAGGAGGTAGGGGGAGGTAGGGGAGGAGGGAAGGGTGCCGCTCCCTCACCCCTCCACCATACCCTCTCCTCCCTCTCCCACCCCTCCTCCTCCCTCCCCAACTCCCCCACCCTTTTGCTCCTCCCCATCCCTTCCCCCACCCCACTTTCTCCACCCTCCGTCCTCCCCCACTCCCCCTCCTTTCTCCTTCAATCCTCCTCCTCCCCTCTCATCCGCCCTTGAGCCCCTCCCCTCCCCCACTCCTTCACCCCTCCCCCACTCCCCTTTCTCCCTCCCCACCTCTTCTCCCCTCCCCACCTACCCCATCCCCCACCCCTCCTCTTCCCCCACTCCTTCACCTTGCCGACTCCTCTCCTCTCCTTTCTCCCTCCCCGACTCCTTTTGCTCCATTCCTCACCCCACCCCTCCTGCACCTCTCCTCCCCTCTCCTCCCCATCCCTAGTGGGGGGAGGGGGAGGAGGGGCAGGGAGAGGGAGGAGGGCTGGACACATGAAAGAAAGAGGGGTGGAGGGTTAGGAATGGGATTATGGGAGGGAGAAGAGTGGGAGAGTGGCTAAGGCGTGGGGAGGGGGAGGGGGAAGAATGGGGGTGTTGAGGAGGGGTCAGGGAGCCAGCACCCTCCCCCTCTTCCCTGCCCCACTGGTCTCATGTCCCCTCCCTCCTCCCTCAACCACTCTCTCTCCCTCCCCACCCTTCACCATCCCCATCCCTCCCCTTCACCCTTCCCTCCCCCAACACCTTCCCCCTCCTATACCCTCATCTCTCACCCTCCACTCCTTTTCTGTCTCAGCCCCTGCTCCCCCTCACTGCTCCTCCTCCCCCTCTCCCATCAGGAATAGACAGGAGAGCAGAGGAGGGAGGAGGGGTGGTGGAATGAGAAGGGGAGGGGATATGGGAGGGGGAGGGGAGAGGTGGGAATGGGGGGAGAAGACAGGGATGGAGGAGGGGCGGAATGGTTGGGGAGGGTACGGGAGTGGTGAAAGGGTGGAGCAAAAATGTGGGGGAGGGGAGCGGTAAAAGGGTGGGGGAGGGGGAAAGGATTGGGGAGGGGCAGGCAAATCCTTGATTCACTCTTTTAATTGAGCAGTGCAATTCTGACCATCATTCTGGAGGGCACAAATCTCTTTTTACCTTTTCCCCATTGTTCTTAATTCCATTTCAGGTTTCCATAAAGGAATCTAAGTTACTAGAGGCTTCTCAGGTTTTGAGTAGCCATGTATTAAAAGCATTCCATTTGGGATATTTAATTTTCTTGACAGCTTCATCAAAATATTTCTTAAGGTGATTTATTTTATCCAGATTAAAAGAACCTCAAGTGGGCTAACGGTGATGGGGTTGTCTTGAGTCAATTTCTGCCAATTAGTTAAATACCTGCAGGTTTGGGACCCATAATATAGAGACACACAACCAGCTGCTCTCCCCTTGGGGGGGGCAGCTTCAGCATCTTAGAAAGTTTGCTTACCCATAGGAACTTGACTAAGATCTTACTTTATTCCAGAAATTTTTGTTTTTTCTTTCCTTTTTTGCCAAGTAATGTGCACTACCTGGATTTAAAAGTGGGGCTTTTAAAAATTAGTTCCTTACTAAACTGTAAAACCTGGATTGAGTTAGTCCCAACCAGCAGGTTTTTACTGGTCCCTGCTAGTAGGGTTTTTACTGCTTCCCCTCCAGTGGGGCTCCTGCCCTGTGGTGCCCATTCCCGGGTCTTCAGCTGTGGCCACAAACCTCTGAGACAGTCTAGGAACTCTTCCCCTCTCCTTCTCCATATCATCTCTTTTGTTTGGTGTCGCATTTCATTTAATGATATATGTATTTTTTGTTCTGGTTTCAACCAGTGCCTGGAGAAAGGGGCATTTCCACATACTTTGTTGTGTAACAGAAAGATGACACCGTCCTGGAACCTGTGGACTTCTGTGATTTACAGACCAAAAGAATAAAAATGTTTTAATGTGCACTTCTCTCATTATGAGGGATTTGGAGCATTTTGTCATAGGGCTATTGATAGCTTGGATTTCTTCCTTTGAAAACTTGCTGTTCATATCCTTTAACCTATTGGGGAATGGCTGTGAATCTTAGAATTTGGAATCAGTTCCTTTTATATCTTGCATATGCAATAGTCCTTAGAGAACTTTACGGCAAAGATGTTTTCCTCACTTAAGTGTTACCCTTCTCATTTCAACTACATTCAATCTGTTTGGGCAAAAACATTTCAACTTTATAAAAGCAGAATCATCCATTTTATTTTCTGTGATTTTCTCTTTTGCTGTTCAGTCATAACCTCTCCTCCTTGCTCCTCTAATTTGCTATCAATTCCCCTTTACAGTTAATTCATGTATGCATTTGTAGTTTAATTTGAAAGGTGGCATGAGGGATTGATGTCCTATCAAATGTCTGGCAAACTGGTTTTCTGTTATCCTGTCTGCTTTTTTTTTAATCAAATAGTGGGTCCTCCCTCCCCCACCCTAGCAGTTGCTGTCTTGGATTTATTAAACACTGAGTTATTTTATTTGTTCACTTCTGTACATTGCAGGCCTAATCTTTTGAATTGATCAGCCTCTCAATTTTTAACAAAATCCAATTGTTTTCTGGGAAGCTGTGTTCTGTGGGGGCTGATGTCAGGAAGACTCATCTTATTGAGTTCAAATCTGGCCTCACACACTTACTAGCTGTGTGACCCTCATCAAGTCACTTAACCCTGTTGCCCTCAGTTCTTCATCTGTCAAATGAGCTGCAGAAGGAAATGGCAAACCACTATAGTATCTTTGCCAAGAAAACCTCAAATGTGGTCAAGCAAAGTCAGACAGTATTTAACAACAACAATGTTTTCATAATCACTGATTCGTGGTATAGTTTGAGATCTGCTACTGATAATGACTAACCCAAAACTCTTTCCTCCTTCCCCACCTCCATTATTACCCTTGAAATACTTGAACTCTTTTTTTAAAAAAATAATTATTGATGTTTTCTGTTTCTTACATCAGCAGGGTATCCACGTATCCCTCCCTCTCTCCATCCTCCAGAGCTGTGCCATGTACCAAATAGTATTTTTTGCTTTAGGGATGAAAAAGAAGCAAGCACAGCTGATTAATGTCTTCTGGAGAAGGTATTCAATGTGTAACATCTGTGGACTTCTCACCTCTTGGATGGGGTAGGGTGGTGATGTCTTCTCATGCTTCCTTTTTATTTCCACTTGTTCTTTAACATTTCATTACAGGTACTTTTAATTTTTTGCTATGTTATTCTTTTCCATTTCAATTGTTGTAGCTATCTTGTATATATACTGTTTTCTTGGGTTTGCTGAATTCATTTTCAATTCATACTTCTCTATACTCTTCACACACATTATTTGATAGAGAACAGTAGTAGTATTCCATTAAGGTTCCATGCCTCATTTACCCGTTCCCCAGTTGGTGAGCATCTACTTTGTTTCCAATTCACAGCAGTTAAAAAAATGCTGTTATAAATATTTTGGAGTATATGGGAACTTTTTTCTTATTTATGGCTTCCTTGGGGTGTGGAGTCTTTGTTCTAAAGATTTGAGAGACATATTTTGTTATTTTCTTCACATAATTCCAATTTTTTTCCCAAAATGGATGTGTCATTTCACAGCTCTAGCAACAAGGCATTAGTGTGTGTATATTCCTACACCCTTGTTGAGGTATTAAAAATATCTTTGTGCCATAAAAGGAAATTGATAGGACTCCTTTCTTACCTGTTGTTTCAAATAGTTTATTTGGTATTGGAATGAAATGTTTTTTAGATGTTTAGTAGAATTCACTTTTAAATTCATCTAGTCCTCAGGATTTTTTTCCTACGGAGCTCATTTATACCTTGTTCAATTTCTTCTTTTAAGATAGGGTTATTTAAGATTCTATTTCCTTTTCTGTTAATTTGGGCAGCTTATATTTTTATAAGGATTCTTACACTTCATGCAAATTATCAATTTTGCTAGCATATGATTGGGCAAAATAACTCCTAAGCATGGTTTTAGTTTAATCTTCGTTGGTTATGTGTTTACCCTGTGAAAGACAGATTTCTGACCCCAATTGAATATTCCCTCTTTGAGCCAAATCCTTTGAGAGTAAGGTTCAAGCAATGCTGACCCAGTTTCTTCTTTCCCTCCATTGTAATAGGTCTTCTGCGCCTGTAAATGTGATATAATTTACCCCATTCTTCTTCTCCCTGTTCTTTTTAATTCCATTTATAGAGTGTTCGTGGAGAGTGAGTGAGGCTGTCACAGCTACGACGTAGTTGAAGTAAGATATCAAGTCAAGATTTCTCGTGGCCAAGTAGAGATTTCTCTGTTCCTTAAACTCCTATGGAACTCCCAACATTTGTCACTGAGCAGTTTCAGAGGGGGTTTGGACTCTAACCCTAATTTGACCTTCAACTCCACCTATTAGCTGCATTCCTTTCATTCATGGAAGAAGCCCCTATGCTTTCCAGGGTTCGTGCTGTAACTATTGAAGATATTGAGGTCCTTTCGCAAGGTCAAAATGCTAGACAGACTTTTGCAGCTGCAAGAATAAAAGTGGTCCTCAGACCCAAGGCAGAGCCTTTTTTATCATGTCTACTTAGGTACATACATATGGTGTTTTGCTCTGTAAAAACTGTACTTTTCCATCTCAAATGGGATAAAATTGTGTTAGCAGGAAAGGGGAATGGACGGGTCAAAAGATGTAGCAAGGCTAGGTCAGTTTCCAAGATATTATAGGTCTTTAATCTCTTGGTCTGTGGATCCCCGAATTTTCAAAAAGGTTCTGCATTTTTCGTTCCTGAAATGGTTTATTTTTTGCCAAAGATTCAGACTCCATCTGGTGGACCAATTACACTTGACAACAATAAGGCTAGAAAAAAAGATTGCCACAAACCATTTCTCTTGGTGAAGACATTTGTCAAGGGTGAGTTTTGGAAAGGGAATCATGACTGGCAACTAACAAAGATGCTTCTGGATAGACAGATGAAATTCTTCAGCTGCACCCATAAGGGATCTTTTCTGAAGTGTTTGTGCGGAAAGGAAGCATCGTTCCAGTCACAGAGATAATAATGATGGTGGTGATCATAAGGAGGAGGATGTGGTCGTGTGAGTGTCTTGTGATTTTTGAACTTCCTTTTGACAATGCATTGCCCTGGCCAGTACATGAGATAAGAGCCATTACTCCCCAATTTTTGACAACGAGTTGTCTGAGGCTGACTTTGTCAAAGTGCACCAGGTTGCCACAGCTAAGTTAGAGCTGAAGTGAGATTTGAAGTCAAAACTTCCAGTAAGCAAGCACAGATGAGCTTGTACCCACTTGCACACTTCCCAAAGTGAAACTATCTTAACCCCTTCTACTCCTTTTCCTGTCATCTCTTCGGGTCTGGCCATGCCATTTTCTTCAAGGTCCACAAGACAAGTGTGATGACACCCATCGGTTCCACTGATGAGCTCATGGAGAGAAATGAGGCCAGCAACGTGTTCTACACACAAATAGAGACCAGCTTAGAGGTATGAATGGATAGCCCTTGTCTTCTAACACAGTCCTGGCCAGTCAGAATCTTACATGTCGAGTGCTTGTTCCATATTCTTGGCATTTTTTTAGGCCTTATCCAATTCCTTATGCTCAACTCCATTGAATTGCTGCTGGCCCAAGGCTCCTTGCAAAAGACAAGCACATGAACAGATCTGGTGTCAGTTACGGCATCAAATTGACAGGCAGTTACTACATCATTTTGCCTGGTCTTTGACATTTATCATTACTAGGACTTTTCACCATGGTTTATGTGGCAGTAGGGTCTTTCCCCTGAAGCAATTGAACAAAAAAATGGTAAAGCCGTATTTGAAAATAACTTCCATGTTTTCATTTTGATTTTGGAAGAAACTTCTGTAGTTTGAATTTTGGAGGGCTCTTAGAAGCTGGCAACAAAAATCTCTGCAAGTTTGTTTAAATCATGCTGACGAAGTGTAAATGCTTTTTTTTGGGGGGGGAGATTATTCAATGCCAACATGGTTCACGGGTAATGAGTTTAATTAAAAGCCTGAAAAACAGTTTCTGGGTAATTAAAGATCAATTTATTGATTAGGCTAGCTGATAATCAATAAATTGATCATCAGTGGTCTCTCTCCATATCCAAAGACAAAACCATGTAGATCTCTGAATGCTTAAATACCTTTTGAAAAGGATATGCTTCTGACTGGTGAAAGTCAATGTTGATTGCTGAACAATTAATGAGGAGACTGAGAACACGACTTGATCATGAGACTCAGCTACCTCCAACAATGTGGACAAAAGAATTTATCTCTCTCTACCCATACCAAGTTGGTTTTCTCTTTCATTGGCTGGGTTACCCTCAACCTCTATGGGCGACTGCAAGGGCATACACTTCATGCTCTAGGGCTAGAATTCACCTAGATTACATTCTGTTTGCACCTTATAGAAGTAAGATCTTCTACTTGATTGAGGTCCTGCCCAGGATCAAGGCACATATTCCCTGAGGATTTGAAAATCTCATTTATCAGCACTGTCCTTCAGATACTGACTGATCTACAGGGGTTGGTCTGTGAAGGAGAAAAGAAATAGCCTTAATCTTAATTTAATAATTGGCTATTAATATAATAGAAAAAAATCACTTATCTCAGTAAGAAGATGAGATTTGGAAGTAAAAAAAGCTGGATTGGAATCCAAGCCCTACTACTAAGGACAAGAACTATGGCTGTAGCCTCACTCTCAGATTGTGTGTATGCCCAGGATTACTGGTTTGTTTTTTCTACTAGTCCTGGAGAGGGTAGTTAGGTGATGCAATGGATGGAACATCAGACTTGGAGCCAGGAAGATCTGAGTTCAAATGTGGCCTTAGACACTTACTAGCTATGTGACTCTAGGCAAGTCACTTAGCCCTTATTGGCCTCAGCTCCTTATCTGTAAAATGGGAACACACTGGAGAAGGAAAAAGGAAACCAGTACAATATCTTTGTTAAGAAAACCCCATGGATAAAAGTCCTTGGCATCACATAAAATCACATGACTGAGCGAATGAATAATGATAAGCCCTGGGCAAATATTTCCCTGAATGCCTGAAAGACAGTGGTAAAGTCTTACTTAAACTTTATATGTCTTTCATTGACTTCCTTCAATATAAAAGTCAATCTTTTTTTTTGCATTTATTTCCTCAAAATTCTTGACTCCTTTTGTTGGGCAACATTAAAACTTTATCCACCTAACCACGTTGGAGGATAAAATTAGCTCAGTGGTGTCACCACTGCTATGAAGGCTTATCTTGTAGCAGATGACTTTTGGTATGATGGAGATAGTTGATAGATAATTTTGATGTTGATGATTTAGTCTGAATTCATACTGACGCTGGAATAATTCAATACTGTCCTCATTTCATAAATTTTGCATTTTATCTTTTTTCCATTCTGCATGCTTAAGAAGAAAGCAGCTGCAAAATAGGCTAAAATTCAATTTAAAATGTGGTTTTAAATGATTCAGAGTTTTGGACACAATATATGACAGACTTAAAGTATAATGTATGCAATGGCTGCAAGACAGGGATCTCAATTGTATAATATAGTCCTCTCTGCTCTGAAACTCTTATTACAAATGCAATGTTCCATCTGTCCAGAAGATGGCACCAAAAATTGTTAAAGTCTGCAATGTCGATTTTGACCACTAGATGTGACCAAAGACCATATTATAATAATCTTCAATAGTATTTTTTTTCACCGCCAGAGGTCAGCAAAAGACAGTCACATAATCATCGATGGCACTAAATTGGTAAAAAAACATATATTAAAAGCCTACTGTATACCATACTCTGTTCTGGGTGCTGAGAGTCCAAAGATAAAAAAGCAAACAGTTGCTGCCTTCAGAGAAAATACGTCCTATCGATGGAGAGCAATTCTGTATGAGAAATACAAAACTCAGTAAGCCTGGACTTTAAAAATAGGAAGAAGACAAGTCTCACCATTCCTTTCCAGAGGTGAAAAGTCCACAGGGATGACAGCAGGTAATTGACTTTCTGATGTTTTCCATATGTTGATTTATTTTACTAAAGTTAAGGCAAAAGCAATCCCTACCCGCAAGGGGGAGAACACATGCCAACAACTCTGGACAAAGAAGATATAGACAAGATAAATTGGAGCTGTTCCCAGAGGGAAGGCTGAATGCCTGAAGAGGGTCAGGAAAGGCTTCTTGCTGAAGGTGGGATGTTAGCTGAGACTTGAAGGAAGCCAGGGATGGGAGGGGGGAGAGAGTTCCAGGCATAGGGGGACAGCCGGAGAAAATGTTCAAAAAATGTCAGAAGATGGACTGTCCTGTGCAAGGAAGAGCCAGGAGGCCAGTGTCACTGGATCACAAGGTATGGGGGGGTAGGGTTCATGTAGAGGGAGGAAGCTATAAGAACACTGAAAAGGTAAGCCTTTAAAACGCCAAACAGGAGTTTATATTTGATCCTAGAAGTGATAGGGAGCCACTGGAGTTTATTGAGGGGAAGGGGATGAGGTGGTGAGACGTTGTTTTAAGAAGGTAGTTTTAGGGGCAGCTACATGGCACAGTGGATAGAGCACCAGCCCTGGATTCAGGAGGACCTGAGTACAAATCCGGCCTCAGACACGTAACCCTTACTAGCTGCGTGACCCTGGGTAAGTCACTTAACACCACTGTCTTAACAAAAAAAAAAGGATAATTTTGATGTCTGAGTGGAGGATGGAGTGGAGTGGGAAGAGCTGAGGCAGGGAGACCAATCAGCAGTTTATTTTGATAGTCCAGGTGAGGAGGGCCGGAGCTAGGGTGGTAGCAGTGTCACAGAAGAGAAGGGGAGTGGATAGGAGAGATGGTGAGAAGATAGACTCAACACACCTTGGCAACAGCTTGGATCTAAGGATATGAGGGTGACAAGAGAGAGGGAGGCAGAGCCTTGGAGTCAGGAGGACCTGAGTTCAAATCTGGCCTCAGAGACTTGGCACTTACTAGCTGTGTGACCCTGGGCAAGTCACTTAACCCTGATTGCCTCCCCCCAAGAAAAGCAAAAACAGAGAGAGAGAGGCAGCAAGTGTGACACTTGCGCCATGAGCCTGAGTTAGTGGGAAGATGGTGGCACCACTGGTGGACAGGAATAGGGAAGAGACTTATCAATCTGGTTGGGTTCAATGAAGCAAACCCTGTACTTATGCTGGGTGCCAGACACACAATGCTAGACACCACTTAGGCTCTTTTCTAAAATCCAACACTCCACTGGGAAGGGCCAAGCACAGAAGTTACCATCATGCAAATGAGAGTCAGGTAAAGTGCTTCAAGAAACCTGAGGAGGAAGGCATTCATGTAGGCCATCAGAGAAGGCCTTGTAGAGGGAGGATAGCGTCTGAGTGAATTCTCAAAGGAAGGGAAAGACTTCAGTGGGGGGCTCTATCCCAAGATGGAAGATGCCATGAGCAAAGGCACAGAAGGGGGAGAGGGCAAAACAAGGTCAAGAATCAGAAGCCAGTCTTCTTTGGCTGGAGCATAGTAGACATGAAGGGGAATTGTCTGGAGTCTCATTGTCAAGGGTGTTGAATACTAGGATCAGCAGATTGTACTTAATCATGTAGGCAACAGGGAGCCACTGAAGGTCTTTGAGCAGGGGAATAATAGGATCTGGAGAGAGGAGCCTGGAGGTAAGAACAAGAATTGAAAGGCTCTTATAAGATGGACATCTCTTCCTTTTGTGCTGCCTGGGGCTGTGGGGTACTCTAGTGGACGCTCTCTTCAGGTTCCTTCCTGGCCTAGTGTTTACTTTGAGGGCCTCCTTGATTCGAGAGGAAAGATTTGGTATTGTGGCTAGGTGACTGTCATCCATACTTATTGGACGGCCTCAGCCGCCCTGTAGAGGTTACAGGAAAGAAACAGGAGTGGGTTGGGTTTTTGCTGACCAACATGGGGAAACTGAGGCATGTTTGTGCTGATTCTTAGGAACAGCGACTGGTGGAGGACTCCGAAACATGTGGAAAAAATGGAATTCAGGTTAGAGCCAGCCTCTCCAACCCAGGAAGGAAGCAGGTGGTGTTTCCCTGCCCAGAATCGTATGCCTCTAGGGGCACTGAGCATCTTGTCAGCTACTAAATTGTTTTTGGACAAGCAGATACTTACACATGTATCTTTCAGGTCTGCTCCACCCATATTCAAGAAGAACACCCTTCTGGGACCCCTAGATAAGTGAGCAACTGTTCCACTCTCCCGCTCTTTATCCCATCCGTGGTGTGCATGAAAGAAGTCTAAAGTACGGGGGATGGTGGGCATGACTGGCTTCAGGCTGAAGCAGTGGCTCAGAGAAGGCTTCCTGGACACCAGAGATGGGCCTTGAGGACCAGCCCCCCAAATTCTCCAAGCAATGACATGAGGGCAGCATCTCTGGCCAGACAGGGCTTTGTGCGCCCAGTGGATTTGCCCGTGCATCTGCTTGGGTGGCCCCCTCCCTTGGGATGGATCCTGATTCCATGGTTTCCATCTCTCTCCCTGGCACAGGGAATTGAACCATCCACGTCTCCTGCCTGTGGACATTGGCCAAGTCCCTTCACCTCCCTGTGACACATTTTCTTCGTCTGTAAATGAAGGTGTGGAACTAGGTGATATCTCTACATCCCATGATCCCTTGCAAAGCCCCAGCTCAGCCAGGGAGTTAATGGCCCAATCGGCAGAATCAAGTTCTCCAAAATTCTGCTCCTGTGCCCTTTCCAGAGAAGACCCTAGCACGATGACAAAATGTGTCGGAGAGAAGTGGATTTGGGGAACAAGAGTGAGAATTTTGCAGCTTTGCCTGGAACCTCATTATTTGAATGTGGAAATGCATATATGTGGCAATGATGAGCTGTTCCTCCTGTCTTATCTGCAAGAAGAACTTGGGTTATCTATAAGAACTTTCCATGGCCATAAGGGGCCTCTAAAAACTGAGTGCCTAAAAACTTTCAAATATACCTCTTAGAAGTAAGAAAATGCAGTGAAATTCCCAAGCTGTCACCAGCATTTCCGCTTTCTTGTAGAAAAGTCCTCCTGCCACTGCTTTTCTGGCAAGACCCCGATCACAGTCCTAAAATGACAGCACTCACCCAGAATTGGGAGAACGAGCAACAAGAGATCCAAATAGCTGTGTCCTTCAATCCACCCAAACGGGACAATGCCATCAAAAGAATTGGCATCTGGCAGGAATTAAGCTTGTTTGGCTGGGAAATGAGAGGCTTGGACTCGATCTCAAATGTTCTGTGTTCTAAGATCTAGTTCTAATATGCTCTGTTCTAAAGTTCCGCCACTAATTCTAACCCCTTTTTCTTTTAAGGTCTTCCCCATATTTGACATTCTGTGTTCTGGGATCCATTCCAGTTTTAACTTCCTACATTCTAGAGTCCCTTTCATTTCTAACATTCTGTGTTTGAAACTAATGGTCTGTTCTAAATTCCTTTCCAGTTCTGACATGGTTTGTTTTAAGGTCCTTCCCAGCTCTAACATCCTCTGTTCTAAAATCCTTAACAGCTGTTACTATTCCAAGGTCCTTTCCAACTCTGACATTCTATGTTCTTTGTTCAACTGTAGTCTCTAAGATTCCACCCATTTTTACGTTCTCTGGTTCTCTAGCTACCCAGACATGTTCTCCAGCACTTACAGGTTACCCCATAATGTTATAACTTGCTATACATAAGGAAATGTGTCCACGCTGAGCCGGTCCATCTGAACAGGGCTCCTCAGTAAATACTAATTTGGTAAATTTTACATATTCCTTCTTATGATGAAGCCTTAGAAGGCTAGAAAAAGGTGATAGTATGTGCCTAGGGAACTAGGCCACAGGCACCATTCTGAGTCCACGAGGCCTTTCCCAACACACAGTTTTATCACCCAAAGTTGGGATAGCATTGGGGGTTAAGGAGCCTGACTACCCAGGTCACTGGAGGAAGAAATGGATGTGAACTAACCTGGCTGCCTTGAAAGCAGCTGAAACTTGGAGATAAAAGCCAAAATTAGAGACAACAACAAAACAATAATAGTAGTGGCCAAGGATGTGTCTGCCCAAGGCTGTCCTCCAGGAGGCTGTTTGTAGGAATGCATCAGAGACCCCCATCGTGGTCCCATTTCCAATGATGCTGGCAGGCATGGGAGGAAAGATAGGAGGGCTACCAAACAGACAGTCTAGGGGCAGCTAGGTGGCTCAGTGGATACAGCACCTACCCTGAAGTCAGGAGGACCTGAGTTCAAATCTGGCCTGAGACCAAACACTCAACACTTACTAGCTCTGTGACCCTGGGCAAGCCACTTAACCCCAATTGCCTAAAAAATACACAATAATAATAAAAAACAAACCAACCAGTGTGCCTGAAGGCAGCTGAACTTGTTAACCATTAAAAATTCAATTTCCATCCCTCTCCTGGGCCTCTGCAAGCAAGTTTTAAGGGAAAATGTATGTAGCTTTGGGGGCTCTCCCTGAGAGGCAAAGCTTGAATTGGAAGAGTGCACCTGGTGGTGGTAAGTCCCCTTGTTCTGGCTGGATGACCAAGTTTCACGCTGTCCTCTAGGTGAGGCAGGCCTGCCTGCCCTCCAGATGTGATCTTTCCTGTTTTTGTTTTTCATTTTGTTCACTTGTTTTCAGTCACCTCTGCCTCCTTGTAACCCCATTTAAGGTTTTCTTAGCAAAGATACTGGAGTGGTTTGCCATTTCCTTCTCCAGCTCATTGTATAGATGAGGAAACTGAGGCAAACAGGGTGGAGTGACTTGCCCAGGGCACACAGCTAGTGTCTGAGGCCGGATTTGAACTCAGGAAGATGAGCCTTCCTGATTCCAGGCCCACCACTGTATTCCCTGCACCACGTGACTGCTTCTATGGTTTGGTTCACACGTGTTCAGTCACATCTGACTCATTGTGACCTTTTTGGGGTATCTTTCTTCCCTTCACCCTGATGGTGGGGAGTCCCTACCTCCCCAGGTGTACTCCATTGAACATGGTTGCAAAGAGCTGTGCTTGGATTCCGAATTGAAGGGAATTCTTTGACATTAAAAACCAGCTTTGAATTTGTAAATGGTTTTTTTTAATTTTTTTTGTCTTTAAATGCGATTACTTCAACAATGCTTATCCATTTTCTCTATGAAAACATCTGAAGAGCTTAACAATTTATCTACTATCACTCAACATGAAAGATTAAATTGGAGAAGTCAGAAAGAATCCAAAATACAACAACATAACAACAAATAAAACTGTTACAAGCAAATATTTGCCACCATATGGTGGATATGATCTTATTATCACATTCAGTAGCAGTTAACACTGAAGTTGTTTTCTGTTTGTTTGTTTGTTTTTTACCATCAAGCACTAATGACAACATGAAGAACAGTAAACTCCTGGCTTTCGAAATTGAGGCTCCTTTCTTTTTTTCAAACTTTAAAGACATATCTGAAGTGGCTGAAGGTGGAAAGATGGTAGGGCAAGAAAGACTTACCCTCTTTTCCACACCAAAAAAAAAAATCCTAAAATAATGGAATTCTTTGGGGAGGATGGCTTTGGTTCCCAAAGCTGGAATGATCAATTGACACTAGGTCCATTCCAACTCTTTGCCCAAGGCCTAAAACTCATTTGTAAAAAAAGCCAGCTCAACCCTCGACAGAAAGGGGAGCTCAGTGTCGCCAGGACCTTATTCAGGAAATGCAAAGGGAAATGCATTGACCAGCTTGCCAGATTCATCCTCCACCTTGTTATAAACCCACTTGAGATTCTGGTGGCACTTGACTCCACATTTCCTGGAGTTGCACCTGGGGCATGGGTGGAAACAGCCGGCACAATCAACCTGCAGGCAGTCACACAGTTCGATACCATTACAGATCAGCCTGCCTTTCCGGTCATACTTTCTCCTGTTTTTCTTGAGCCCCATGAATATTTTGGGGTGGTAAGGATACACATCTGGCCCTGCTAGGTGCTGAGCTCCCTGGGGCTCCTCTTCCTGCTGGATTTCAGAATCGGCAACTGCTGCCTGGGCTACTGCATTTCTCCCCTTGGAGAACACACCTGCTGCTTGCTTCTCTGCCCTCTCATCAACTTCCTCTTGATTGGTATCGAACTCTTCACTGCGCATTTCAACATCTGCACTCATTTTCGATAATTGGTTGCAGGATCCTTCTCCTCTCTGCTTTGGGGTGAGCTCCTGAATCTTAGGAATGATAGTGCAAAACACGTCATGACTAAAAGCACACGAGTGTGACGACAAAGCTGATTAAGAGGCTGGTAATGCCACAAACTCATGAAAAACAACATTTGAAAGATTATTTTCATTTTTAAAACATTGCTATGTCTCCTGTGAAAATTCAACATAACCATCATCATGAGCTGGACATTGGTTGATTTTCAAACTTTCTAAAAACTCTCATCAGCTGATGATCAATGATTGAAAAGACTCCACGTGCAATCCTGGCCTGAAGATAATGCAAAGAGCAAAGTTTTGATGCATACAGGACAGCTTTCACATGGCCCCAGAAAAAAAAAAAACTAGCAGAGAGAGATCAGGTAATCAAGGTGGCAAAGGAAGAGAATAGCCTTTACTATCCACAGCTCTGAGAAAGTAGCATCCATAATATGTTAAATGCAATTCGAGGTTACAGGATTCCCTCATCACGTCAAAATTTAAATGAAAACTTTGTTATTCAAAATTCACAAAACAAAATGAGTGTAAAAGAAACTTTAAAATATCAAATTATTTTTTTAAAGTTTGTAACATTTATGCATCTGATGTAATTGGAGCTTAAATCTGCACTAAGACCTTTGGGACAGCCTGCATGTAGCCAAAAGCAGACTCTGAATTTTTTTTTTGCTAGCAGAAGGGATAGAGCCAGAAAGAAGACTGTGTACATATATGTGCATGCAAACCCATCTCTATAAACATGGGCAGAATATGAGAGGAGAGCATTGCCCTGAGCCAACTGCTTCCTTTTCCACTAAGAAATCATTGGGGTTTTCATAATGAGAAGTTAGGGGTCAAGGACCGGGAAGGGTGGTGTCTCATCCCCAATTTACAAAGGGCAGTCAAGAGTCCCTGTGGTGCTGGTTCTGCACTGTTAGGCTCACAGAAGGGGCAGCCACTTGACGTGTGGGCGATGATCCAGAAAGAGGCCTCTTTGGATGGGAAGAGGAATGGGTTTTCACTAGAGCCTAGGTACGAAACAGAATTTTGACTCAGAAATACAAATACAGGAGGGAAAAACTGGGAGCAAGTAAGCAGACTTGATTGTTAGGGTGACGTTTCCTGCAAGTCAGTGCAGCTTTCCTTTCTATGTCCATGAAACCCCCTGTTTGTAGGCACAGGCATCTCCCCCACTCACTTGTACCCAAGCGATGGCCCTCCTTCAGGGACGCAAGTCTTTGCCCGCACATCCCCTGCTTCCTAAACAAGATGCCATGTGGGCAGTGACTGAGGGAGGCAGCAGAGGCAAGGAAGAGGAGAAATCTCTGCCAGGGAGTGTTTACATTTTTTTTAAAATGGCCAAGTCCTGGCCTAGAAGAACGGGCCCTCTCCTGGATACTTGGGTGGGGGGGAGGCCTGGTGGCGTGGCCATTTTGGGGGGAGTCATGAAGAAGAGCCACCTGTCCTCCAGGTCACCATCTGGCCTGCCACTTGACCTATTTAATTGTTATCTTCGTGAGCTCTGGGATAATCCAGGCTCTTCATTAACTAATAACTTCTTGACTTAGTCTCCATGAATCAGCTAAGCTCAAAATTTACTCATCAAATATTATATTAGTTATTATATCATATCAACACAAATACCCTACAGAAACCACCCTTCCCCATTTCTGATTGGACAAAGGCCCACAGGGCCACGGAGTAAAGGACTCAGCAGGTCTAAGAGGCCCAAGGCAGCACCTCGCACTCAGACCCCTGATGAAACACAACCATAGTGGCTTCAGTGCCTCCAGAAGCTCCTTCTGGGGCCCTCCCCCCAGACCCCAGACCCTTGACCCTCTCACCTAGAGGATGGAGAAGGATCAGAGATGAGGCCTATCTCTCTCAGGAGACCCTCAGAGACACCCTGCCTCCAGGTCCCCCAGTGACAGAAAGGAAGGAGCCTGCTCTGCACCCTAGGGATAAAGGGATGCAGGTGAAGGCAGAGGAAAGGGCAGAGAGAAGAGGAGGGAAGGGCCAGAGGGGCACCCCCAGGGAGGGAGAGGAGCAGATGGGGAGGAGCAGAGAGGACCAGAGGTGCTGCTCTGCCCCTAGGAGATGCAGGAGAAGGAATGCAAAAGTGCAGAGAGAGGGGAAGGGGAGGGCCATAGGGACACCCATAGGAAGGGAGAGGAGGAGAGGGGGAGGAGCAGAGAGGTCCTGAGGTGCTCCTCTGCCCCCTAGGGATACCTTGGATGAAGGACAGGGAATGGGAAAGTGTAGAGAGAGGGGGAGGGGAGGGCCAGAGGGGACTCACAGGGAGGGAGAGGAGCACAGGGGGAGGAGCAGAGAGGGCCAGAGATGCTGCTCTTCCCCCTAGGGATAAAGGGATGCAGGACAGGGCCCGGAAAAGTTCAGAGAGAAGGGGGGAGGGCCAGAGGGGAATCTACAGGGAGGGAGAGGAGCAGAGGGGGAGGAGAAGAGAGGGCCTGAGGTGCTACTCTGCCCCTTAGGGATAAAGGAATGCAGGACAGGGCATGGGAAGGTGCAGAGACAGGGAGGGGAGGGCTAGAGAGGCACCCACAGTGAGGGAGAGAAGCAGAGGGGTAGCAGAGAGGCCCAGACGTTTTGCTCTGCCCCAGCAGGGGCAACATGGAGTTAGGCTGGAAGGGGCCTCACAATGTCATCTAGGAAAACCTCCTCCTTTTACAGGGGAGGAAATTGAGGCTTATGGAGGGGAAGGGGCTTGTTCATGGTCATGCATAAGATCATAGATCTAGCTCCCAAAGCGGGTGATACTGCCCTCTGGGGGCGCTGGAACGATCCAGGCAGATGGTAGTAGCCTAGGGTGCAATTGGGGGGCACTGAATAAAAATAAGGGGCAGTTGAAACATAAAGAAAGAAGTACATTGTTTTCATTTTTGTTTTTTTCTGAGGTAATTGGCGTTAAGTGACTTGCCCAGAGTCACACAGCTAGTGAGTGTTATGTGTCTGAGGCTAGATTTGAACTGACGTCCTCCTGACTCCAAGGCCGGTCCTCCATCTACTGCGCCACCTAGCTGCCCCAAGAAGAAAATTCTGAAACACATTCGTACATGTTTCACCTGTTGTGTAACAGAGTTAAAGTCATACTGACTACATTATTTTCCAAATAATCACAAAAAATGCAAGTTATAACTGATCGGCAGTCAAGTTCCCTGACAGGTCTGAACACGCAAGTGTTGGCAGGTGAGGATGCTGAACAATGTCAGGAAGTCCAGCAGGCATCTGAGGAATATGTGTATTTAATGACTTGTTTACAACATACTATATGGTTGTATGGCACAATATTGTGTCATCAATATTTCAATGCAGGGAAAAAACCACGAATTTAAAATAAATTATTAAATTTAAAATGCATCATTTTTTCAATTTTTTTTTTGTTTTTTTAAAATGATGCAAATTTAAAAAAAAATAAAGTTTAATGAAAATAGATTTCCAGGGAGGCGCTGAGTAATTTTTTTTTTTCAAAAGGGGGCAGTTAGCCAAATAATTTTGGAGATATCTGCTGAAAAACTTGACGAGACCTAATTGTCATCTTTTAAACACCTTCATTTTACAAAGGAGGAAAGTGAGGTCTAGAGAGGTCAAATGATGACCTATGGTCATCCAGGGAATTACACAGAGACCAGATTGGAATACATTTTTAGTAATGAGAGAGCCAGCGACAGAGAGAAAGAGACAGGGACAGAGAGAGAGACAGACACAGAGAAAAGAGGCAGAGACAGACAAAGAGGGAGAGACAGACAGACAGAGAGACACATACACACAGATCCTGTTAGAGGATTAATGATACCTGCCTCTGCACTCCTCCAAACTGGGAATCTCCTTCACATTGAATACATGTAGCTGCAGCCTCAGCTGTGGGCCAGAAGTGAGAGCCACAGGGCTCACTCGCCCTTTAAAAAAGAGATTAGAAAAATTTTCTTTAAAAAAAGGGAGAGAAATTGGACTGACATGAAGGAGCCCTCGCCTGTTTGCACAGAAGCCACCTCCTCCACTCAGTGGCACAGCCTCTTGTTAGATGCTCTCTCATCTATGTACTTATTAGCAAGCTCTCTCTCAGTGCTGCCAGGCTGCCAGACACTGAACTAGGTACCAAGAACCCCATACAGAAGGGAAACAGGACCCACCCCCAAGGCCCTTCCATTCTCCCGTGTGGATGCTCTGGCAAACAGAAATAAAGACAAACATTCCTCCTTGCACTCCTCCTCTGGGGGAAGGGAAGGAGGTCATTTTGGGAGCCTCCCTGTCCAGGTAACAGGGGCACAACTGCTAGTTACTCTCCTGGGAGCATGAACACAGGCCTGGGTTTTTGGCCCCTTTCTGTCCCCAAAGGTTGGGTGACATTGGGCAGCACATTGACCGTTTTAATTATTTTGTGATTTTTAAAATTTTTTTTTCCATATGCTTTTGAGTTGAAAATTTTTCTCCCTTTTCCTCACCGTCCCCTCCCCAAGACTGCGCACAATCTGATACAGGCTTTACATTTGCATACCCATTAAGCATATTTTCACATTAGTGAAGTTGTAAGTAAAAATTAAATCCAATAGGAGGAACCATCAGAAGGATGAAACAAAACTCAACAGAAGGTAAAAATAAGTGAGAGTGATTCGACTTCCATAGTTCTTTCTCTGGATATGGACCACATTTTCCATCCCGAGGCCTCTGGAGATATCTTGGATCCTCATAATGCTGAGAAGTGTTCAGTTTAACAATCTTAGTCATTGTATAACTTGACTGTTATTGTGTACAAAGTCCTCTTGGTTCTGCTCACTTCACTCAGCATCAGACCATATAAGTCTTTCCAGGTTTTTCTGAAGTCAGCCTGTTCATCATTTCCTATAGCATAATAGTATTCCATTACATTCACATACCACAACTTGCTCAGCCATTCCCCAATTGATGGGCATCCTCTCAATCTCCAATTCTTTGCCACCACAAAAAGAGCTGCTGTGAATGTTTTTGTACATGTGGATCCTTTTCCTATTTGTTTGATCTCTTTGGGATATAGCCCTAGAAGTGCTATTGCTGGACCAAAGGGTATGCACACTTTTGTAGCCCTTTGGGCATAGTTCAAATTGTTCTCCAAAATGGTTGGATCATTTTGCAACTCCACCAACAACGTATTAGCGTTCCAATTTTCCCACATCCTCTCCAACATTTATCATTTTCCTGTTTTGTCATGTTGGCCAAGCTGATAAGTGTGATGTGGTACCTCAGAATTGTTTTGATTTGCATTTCTCTAATCTATTATTTGATAAACACAAACACCCCAGCTTCTGGGATAAGAACCTATTCTTTGAAAAACACTGCTGGGAAAACTGGAAAAGAGTATGGCAGAAACTAGGCATAGACCCAAATCTCACACCATATACCAAAATAAAGTCAAAATGGATTCATGACTTAGATATAAAGGCCGATACCGTAAGTAAACTGGGAGAGCAAGGAATACTTTACCTATCACATCTATGGAGAACAGAAGAATTCATGACCAAACAGGAGATAGAGAACATTATGAAAAGCAAAATGGATCATTTTGATTACATTAAATTGAAAAGTGTTTGCACAAACAAAGCTAATGCAACTAAGATTAGAAGGAAGGTAGAAAATTGGGAAAGAATTTTTACAACCAGTCTCTCTGATAAAGGCCTCATTGCTAAAATATATAGAGAATTAAGACAAATTTATAAGAACACAAGCCATTCCCCAATTGATAAATAGTCAAAGGATATGAACAGACACTTGTCAGATGAAGAAATTAAAACCATCTATAGTCATATGAAAAAATGCTGTAGACCTTTTTAATTTTTTAATGAGCTTCAGTTTCCTCACCTTTCAAATGACAGCCTTTGCCTATGGAAGGAGCCCTTCTGGCTGTAAATGCCATGACTTCGGAACACAATTATACTCTTTCGAAAGGACGAAACTTTATAGTCATGTCTTCCCTTTCGTAACCAAGTAAGACTGTCTTCTTTTCCGTAATCAATCAGCAAGTCCTCATGAAGCACCTACTGGGTTCCAGGTACTGTGCTAAGCTCTGCTATTGCAGAGGTCAGCATCCCTACTGAAAAAATGATAACACTCCAAAAGGGATGACAAAATACTTACAATAATAATAACAATATCTACAGTATAACTACAAAGAGTATAAATACATATATACACATACATACATATATAGTAGTTGGGGAAAGAGGGAACTCTCAGGTGGGGGGTGGGAATCAGGAAAGGCTTCATGGGGAGGGCACTTCAGGCGGGGGGACAGCCAGTGCAAAGGCATGGAGGTGGGAGATGGGGTCTTGTGAGTGAGGGGGCCTGTTTGGCGGAACAAAGGGTGCAAGAAGGGAAGGGAAGTCCAATGGAGCTGCAGAGGCAGGTTGGGGCCACTTTGTGAAGGATTTTCAAAGCTAAAAAGGGGAGTTCCTTTTTCACCCTATAAGAAAGAAGTACATTTTGGAACACAGACATGTCAACACGTGGCCCTCAGCTGAAAGTCTGCCTTAACAGGGACAGCATTCCCTCTGGAGGGCTTCTCACTAATCACACTTTGTTTGGCTTCTCTGTGGGAACATCAGTGTTTGAGTCATGCCTGGGTCACTGAAGGACACTTAAAGAACCCTCTGGTCCCTTGCAAGTACTGAGGCTAAGAATACATTGCACATAGGATGGGATTTTATGCAACCCCACAAAAAACATAGAAGACTCACCTCTCAGCCTGTAACCAGTCAAAACTCTTCTCCTTCCCTCTCTGGTGAGTCTCTAGCATTATTCAGGGACTTATGTGGCCCTATGAAAAGCCAGGTAGGGTTGTGGTAGATAAGAGTGTTGAGTCTGGAGTTAGGAAGAGACATCTTCCTTGGTTCAAATCCAGCCTCAGGCACCTACTAGCAGTGTGACCTTGGGCAAGTCCCTTAACCTTGTTTACCTCAGTTTCTTCATCTGTAAAATGAGCTGGAGAAGGAAATAGCAAACCATTCCAGTATCTCTGCCAAGTACACCCCAGGTGGGCTCACGGAGAGTCGGACGCGACTGAAAGGATTCAACAACAAATATGATCCTATAAACGACCAGCTCCCATATACTCCACCTTCCAACTTCTGTGTTTTCTGCTATCTTCCAGTGAGTAGATGCATCCAGGGTTATGGTGGTAAATATTTAACAACCAGCTCTCCAGGTGTGTGGGGGAGATGTGCACAGAACCCAGTTTTAGATTTAACCTGTATTACTAACATATTTTCCTTTACTCTCTTTAGCCTCGAAAGTGAAAAAAGCAAGAAATAGTGCCCTGGTTTGTAGTGTTTGCCAATTTGCAAGGTAGCAATATTCAAATGAAAATTTAAAATGCGCTCCAGCACACCCCTGGATATATCCAAAGCAATGGTGCCAAATTGGACCAGAATGTCTATAAGTGTAAGTCATGAGTAAAGACTGTATTACTATATAATTAGCCCCAAGATGCTGAGAGTCCAGGAACATGGGACGGACACCCAGTTCAGTCTCCGTCCACAGCAGAAGGTTATCCTATTCACAAGCTGCTTCCTTCATGTCACCCTGATGCTATGAGCAACACATTTGCTTCAGTGGTTCCTCTGTCTGGGCAAGCCAGGAGAATTCAAATCCAAAGTGCTTTGCATGAGATTTTAACCTGAATTCAGCCAAATGTATTTCTGAAGTAGACACCTTGTAGACAAACATTAGCTGGATATTTCTTAAAGCAAAGACTACCTAAAACTGTATCTACTGCAGATGGCCTAGACACTCCTTCCTTGACCATTCTACCATTCCACATCCCTCTTCCCTTTCATTTTTAAACTTTCCCGAAAGGTTGGCTTCCATCAATGTTTCCATTTGCTAACCCCCCCTCTCCTCTAGGTTCGTCTTCCAAAGTTCTACAGAAACTGCTTTCTTTGAAGTCACTGATGACCTGCTAATCACCAAAGCTAATGGCCCGATCTTTAAAACAATAATGAATTCAATTAGTTCTTTCTGCTTTTACAGCATCAATTTTGCTCCCAATGCCTCTTCCCCTCTGGCCTCCCAGATAAGTATTCCCAAAGACATAATATTTTACAAGAGAAAAAAAAAAAAGCAGAAGAGAGTGTTAAAAATCAGGAAAACTGATCCATATGGTCTCTTCTTTGTAGATAAAATAAGTGTTTTCTTGAAAACCTGATAATGAATACCACCTCCTAAACTTGGTTCCTAATAATTTACAGTCAAATTCATTTATTTCAATGAATAACATATAATTTTCTACCTGTCTATGATTACCCGTCAACATAGCTCCCCTCCTGTCCCACAATCCCACAAAATATCTACCGTCAGAAACAACACGTAAACACTTTGGCGACATCCGGAAGCCACGTCCAGGAAACTATAACTGGTTCAGAATCGATCCTTGCCTTAGTCACAGCTCTGAAGTCTTTCAGACCTCTCCGACGATCAGTATTGTGTTAAGCTATCACACTGCTCCCCTAGTTCTCCTCACTTCCCTCTGCATCAGGTTATAGGCGGATGTCCATAGTTTTCCGAATCCCCATAAACTGACTTTTTTCTCAGTCCCCATTCTCCGCGGCCCCTCTGCAGCATCGGACACCCCTGACCATCTCTTCATCCCTTGGCCTTATAGACAAAACCTTCTCCTGGTTCTCAACCTACCACTCACCAATGGAGGCTTCTCGGTTTCTTTGTAGGGCTAATCATCCTCTTCCAGACATCTTAAGATGTTGCCTCTAGCCTCCCTTGAGAATCCCTTGAGGATCTTCTCCACTCCTTTAGCAGCTTCACCTAGCACCTCCCCACAGATGAGTTCTCTTCACAGCTCCAGCCCCATAAGGCCATCAGTTTTCAGGGCATCATCACATAAGCATTAGCCCAGCGTCTTTCCCACAGAGCAGCTGCATCCTCTCACTTCACTATTCCTTCCAATGTCCCCTGTTCAAAGCCTTAACAAGCTCCCTCCTCTCTCACTTCTTACATCCCCTTCACTTACCAACTCTGACTGTTCCCTCCTCCCTGGACGAGGCATCTTGCATGTGTGTCCTCCTCTCTGTTCCTGCTGTGACTGTGCATCTTCTCTTTGTGCTCCTCATGGACTACTGCAATAGTCCACACTCTCCCCCATCCAACGCATCTTGCATGCCAATGCCAGACTCTTCTTCCTTGTTCATACATCTGGTTGTGGTTTTGCTCTGCTCAAAAACCTTCCATGGTTCTCTATTGCCAATTGAGTCAAAGAAGGGTTACCTTCTTTCCCGACATTCAAGGCCTCTACAATCTGGCACTCCCTTACCTTTCCTGCCTTATCTCAGTCCACTTCCCACCAAGCTAGCCCAGGCTTCAGCCAAACTGGACTCCTTTTTTTTCTTGGAACCCCTCTACCCTTTCCCACCTCCTCTCTGCCTTTGCTCATATCGTTCTCCATGCCTGGATTCGTTCCACACACACACCACCTCCCTGCAGTGCCCTCTCCTCCCTTCACCTGTTCAATTCAATTCCTACCTCCCTGCAAAGTCCCATTCGAACCTTACCTCCTCCCCACTGATCTCCCCCAAATGGAAACGCTGTTTTGCCTGCAATCCCCAGCCAGCTCTTTTCTTATACATGTCTCTAGGCCACTAATCAGGTAGATTTTCAACATAATAGTTATCTCTGTGTCTTACCCTAGGAGATTTGTCCTCGTGGTGGCAAGCCTGATTGCAGTGTCAGAGGGATCCCAAGTCTTCCCAAGGTGTCCCACCTGAATGCTACCTCCCTGCTTTGTTGGAAGGCTTCAGCATCCAGCGTGTAGGAGAGTTTGCCAGTGTGCGTGAAAGGGATTCGTAGGAAGGATTTCAGTGAATCTTCTACCTAGGCGAGGACCATGCCGGGAGCAAATGATGGTAGCTTGTGGCCTCTTCCCTAATGAGAGTTGCAAGGCAATGGGGCTGTGGGCAGGGCACACAGTTTAAGCAAATCTGAGTGGAGTCTCATCAGCGGTGTAAACGGAAGCACAATGCCAGAACAGCAAGAGGTTCTTTCCCACTGAGGGTCTTAAATTGGAACTGGGGCTTTAGACATGGCCTGGTCCCGAATGAAGACCAGAAATCCTAAATGCCAAAGTTATCGGGCCATGGAGGACAAAGTCACTGAGGTGCCTGGAGCGAGTCACATGACGTCTTAGAGACCCAGGCGACTCCCTGAGACTATCCCTTGCAGAGTAACAGGCCAGGGATGTGTGTGGGAAATCCCCATGGACTGGTTCTCAAAATGCCTGCAGTCTATTGTGGGGGACACAAGTCACACAGGGCTTGGGACTCAGTGACCCTGTTGTGGCATGATGGAACGAGTGCAAACCAGTGTAGAACAGAAAGGGTGAGGGGCTTTAGAGCAAAGGAGGGATTGGGTAAGCGAGGTCAATTCAACGGTCATGTGGTCAGCTACCAGGCTGGGATGTGCAGGTCACTGGCCTGCTGTTGGGTAAGGTGAGGAAGTGAAATGAGGCACAGTCTCTGCCCTGAAGTGGCCTCCTGACAACCTGCGGGTCGAGTGTGGTGGGGGCTAAGACATGTGCGCGTATGTATGTATAACTACATGTATATATAATCAGGTCTGTGACAGGTTCACGATCACACACTCTCTCCATGCTTAACAGATGGAATTTGAGAGTAAGTAGTGAAGAGCGATAGACAGACAGACAGACAGAGAGACATTAAGACAGAGGCAGAGTCAAAGAGAGACAGAGACAGAGAGACAGATATTGAGACCGAAAGAGACAGAGTCAAAGACAGACAGAGAAGGAAAGAATAAGCATTTTAGAAAACCTAGCAATAACACATCAGTCTGGACTGGCTTGGGGAAAAACGATGTTCCTGAAAAAACATGTCTTCTAAGTCCCCCTTTCTAGCCTTTGAGAGTAGTTGTGGCCCACACAGGTGCACACACATGTGCGTGGGCACACGCACAGACACACACAAGCTCCCCTGGTCCCCTTTCCATTCCTCCTCTCCCACCCTCCCATTACCCACTGGGAGCTGCTGCGTTGTCCTCTCAGCAGGCACCTTGACTGTTCCTTCCACAGTAACCACACAGCTCATAGCTGGGCTGGTCCCTGAAGCCTTTCTCCAGCTTGGTAGGGTACCTTGCCATGACCACCAGTGGAAAAGATACTTACTGCAACTTCTAGGAAGCAGGCTAATGGTTCCTTCTGAGACTTGGCTGTTGTTCGTATAATTGCCTGTATTTGACTAATAAAGTTGGATTGCACGTGTGGAGAGGTTTAAGCGTTTAGTCATTGAGGAAAGGTGTAAGTAAGTAGTTCTCTGCCTTAAAGGTAAATTGGATAGAAGCATGCATCATGCATCCCACCGCGTGAAAACTTCCATTGTGCAGGAACTAGCCAGTTCCAGGGACCACCCCTTCCACTTCCATGGAGGCCAAATTCCCCCTGCAATTTCCAGCCATCCCACTGCTTGACTCCCTGGGTCAAAGAAACAAGGATCATTCTTCTCCCACAAGCCAGCCCTCCAATGAGAGCTGCCCATCCTCACCTGGAAGAGGTGAGCAGGTCCCACTGCTTGACCTTTCTCCAGGGTCACTGTCCCCATCTGCCCAAGAAGGCTTGAGGCCCTTGCCCACCCTGTTTTGCCGCTTCATGGACTCTGGCCAGCTCACTAAGCCCCTTACCTCTCTCTCCCTCTTGTGCATCCCCATGGATCTTTGCTGTTCCCCTTCTTCTCCCTCACCCCCTTTCTCTGTGTGTGTGTGTGTGTGTGTGTGTTGTCTGTCTGTCTGTCTGTGTCTGTGTCAGCCTTGGGGAGGAATTGAGATCCTAGCACTCTCTAACATTGTTTCAGGGGAATAACCAGAGAGGTGTAGCTGGGCATGTGGGCCACGGAGAGGCTCTCCAGAGGACCACTGTTGGAGCCCTTCTCCATCTGCCAGGTGCCTACGGCTGAAAGAAAACTCCTTGAGGCAGGGACTGCTTGAGCTTTGCCCGTGGGTCCCCAGTGATAGCACAGTGCCTTGCACAGACAGGGTGCAGCCTCCTCACTCCCTGTTGTTCTGAAATGAAGGCAACGATAAATTAACTTCACAAACTTTTTTTATTCTTTTTTATCTGCTTTCACTTTAACAATACATATTCTGCTGTTGTGGAATCTCAAAACAATCATAACCTGCAGAAGGGAGACTTGAGAAGAGTCCCAGGAGAATCCAGACTCCTTTAATACCTGCAACAAGATGAGAGCAAAAAAGTCATTAGGCAAGTGGTAGTTGTCAGAAAGTCCAACTCTAGAACCAGGGAACCATGTAGAAAACATCACAGACACAACATAGGACAGACACCTACATGACCATCTAGACGTGAGAACAAGCATATGACAAGTGGGAGAAAGATCCCTTTTTTCTTTGTTCTTTTTCTGTTTGTATATCTAGCACTAACTGAAACAGGAAGGAGTTTTAGGAACCTGGAGTATTCTGGCCTGGCTCTAGGGATGGCGGCAGCTGGAAGGGGGCAGGGCGGGAACCACATTCCACCTTCAGTGGAAGGAAATTCCCAAGTTCCAAAAGACTTAGCTTTAGGAGAGACGTCGGCAGGAAATCTCAGCCAAGATGGCCGCTTGGTCCCCTATAGGTGGAAGCCCTCTTGGTTTTCACCTGCATTTTTACCTACCCTAGGATCAGAGTGCAGGCATTTGGGAGAAGAGGGAGGGCAAGCTCCCGGGGTGCTCATGGCAATACTGCTGCGGAGGAATAGAAGTCAGGATTGCCAGGCCAGCTGCCTCTCCAGGCAGGGATGCTCAGCCAGGAACAGAGGCACACAGAGACACACAGACACAGAGACACACAGCCACGTGGAGCTCAGGCCCTTACTTAGCATGGGGAAATGGGAAGGTGCTAACCACATCTCCGCCCTCGTTGGCAATGGCCTCGTAAATCCACTTCCGGTTGCGGCGGCAGGTGGGCCCACACTTGGTGGACTGACACTTTGGGCATGGGTAGAAGCAGCCCAGCAATCTTGTTCCAGGCAGTCACAGAGGTCTTCTCCATTCAGATTCAGCCTGCCTCTCTGGTCGTACTTCTGCATACCTTTCTTGCCTCGTGGGAGCTTCACAGGTGTTTGAGCTGAGTGGGCATCAGCTTGGTCAGAGGGCAAGGCATTGGCCAGCAAGGCCCGGGCCAGCTTGCCAAAACCAGCTCGACCACGGGGACTAGCTTGGCCACGGCGGCCAGTATTGCCACGGGGGCCCACCGAAGGACGCTTGACTTTTACCTCCCCGCGGTCGACTTCTTCTTCTGGACTTTTGCTTTCTTCTCGGCCTCAGCTGTGATCTGATGCTCCTCTTTAACCACCTGCTTCTTGGCCTGCTTCTTCTGCTTCATTATAAGGCGTGCTGATTTCCTCACAGCCACATGCCCCTTTTTCTTATGCACTTGAGAACAGGTAATCATTTTCGGTCACTGGAAGGCAGCTTCTCTTGCTGCCTCGAGCGATCTTGGAAGTGGCTGCGGGACCTTGGGAAGGACAGCAACATAGGGTCACTAAAGGCGAGTGTATGCATACTGGTGCAGAGGGACATTGGATTCAGGGAGCGAGGAAGCGCAGAGATTGAGGGCACTATCCAGACATGGAGCCTGGGCTGGGCCTCTGCAAACGGGGAGTTCCTTGATCACCTCTCCAAAGGAGGAGAGGGAGGATGGGAGAAACCAGACTGAGGAGGTCACCTGAAAGGAAGAGTCAGGCCACATCTCCTTTGTCTCCTTTGTTTGTTCTTTCGCTGCTCCCCAATTCTCATTCCCCGACCTGGCTTCAGCTCTGTACCAGGACCATCAAAGCAGCTGACACTAAGGCCTGAATGGGGTAGCCTGTCCTCTCCTCTTTGTGTGGGTCTGGCTATTCCCCGTTGCCCTGGTTCCCTGGTTTCGGCCAGCCATTCTCCCAGCACTGGGTGGAAAGGCCAGCCTAATGCTGCTTCCTCCTCCTCTCTTCCTCTATTTCTGAGTTACTGCAACCCTTCTAGGCCATCATGTGGCCCATTGCTGCTGCTCTTCTGGAAGCCCTGCTCTGTAGCCTACCAACTCCCCTCCATCCTTGACCTTTTCAAACAACATTTCTTCCACCCCCTTCACTGTAAGGAAACCTTAGCCATCAGAGTTGGGTGGGGATAACCATAATTTCTGTGGAGCAAGGCAGGAAGAGGCGGGGAGAAAGTCTACCCTGGGAGACCTCTCCCCACCCCGCATCTGTCCTCCTAGTGAAAGCAGAGCCATGGGGCTGGGGTGGAGCCTTTAGTGGAAGTAGCTACTCAGCCTCCATTGCCATGAGGTGAGGGAGGGCAGGAAAGACCTGATCTCCTGGAAGAGAGGCAAAAGGAGATGAAGAGGCAGTTTTCAGATAAAGCAAAGGAAGCTCTCCAGGAAAGCTGGGTTAAGGACTGGAGCTGTGATCTCCTTGTCCAGGGGAGAAAACTCTCCCTTACTCCTCCCTCTGGAGGCCAGCACTTTCTCTGCATTTAGAGTCTTAGAGATTTGCTTGGAGCACAGGTGGAACACTCCCCTGAGGTGGGGGGAAGCCCAAAGCAGATTCAAATGGAATTGGGAAATGCTGAGCAAAATAAACAACAGACTTCAAAGTAGATAATCCTCATTTCTGCCTTTCTAAGTCAATTTGGCCCTCAGGGAACCTTTTCCATTGGAGGTTGAGGCCCCTGGCCTGGGGCCTCCTGAAAGGTGGTAGCTTGCCCAAGGCCTGACTTGCCAACATGTGGATTGGGGCTTTGAGGCTAGATTGATTCATTATAAGGGAGGGCTTGCACTCAAAAATGGGGTGATGGATGGGCGTGATAACAAATGGGTGACATAGTCTAGTTCTTCATCGAAATTGACTTAAGTGCACGTGATCAGACAGCAGGTGTAGATGGTGTGTTCAATCCAGTAGGTTTGTGCAAGCGGGTGTTTCCATTAGGGGAGTGAAGGAGAGGGGGTTATCACCTGACAAAAAAAGAGCAAATTTCATTTAAATGTCCAACTGGGGAAAGAAAATGTGCAGAGGGACAGGCAGGGCCATTTTCTCACTGCTTGGTTGAATACATCATCTCTTCCGTCCAAAACACCAGCATTTAATACAGCTCTGAGATCAGAGTGGGCCTCAGGCACTTGCTAGATGTGGGACGGAGGGTAAGCCGTATCACCTCTCTGCCTGAATTTGCTCAACAGTAAAATGGGGCTAAGAACAGAACCTGCCTTCTAGGGCTGTGGTGAAGCTCAAACGAGCGACTTGTAAATTATTTCAGCATAGTGCCTGGCCCATTGTAGGTGGGAAGAAAGGCTTCTTCCCTTCCCCTCCTCCTTCCCCTGGGTTCTGTGATGGTTCAGTCCACAGGAACAGAAAGACCTGAAACCTTTCCACAGGGGAGGCTGGAAGCAAGGCTCCCTAACTTGACACTTTGGGATCTAACTCCTAAGTGCAAGTTAGCATTTCCTTCCTCTTTGAGTGAAAACCAACATGATTCTGAGAGGGCGTCTTGGGCCTCGCCAGCTGGCCCTCAGGTATGAGGTCCAAAAATGGACAAGAAGGCCTGCCAGGGCCAGGTGGTCACAGAGACCGTCCCTCTCTGGAAAAAGGCCCCACCCCTGTCATCTGGGCCCTTCACTGAGAATCCTCAGCTGCTGACTGAGCCCCTTCAGAGGCAGTGAGAAGGGGCAGGGCTGGGCAGAGAGGCTCAGAGATAGAAGCTCCTGCCTCTGGGGCAAGGACAGGAGCTGGGCTCAGACTGGGACTGTCCCCAGGGCCTCCCTACAAAACAGAGAGCTCTTTAGGGGAGTGAGGGAGAGAAGGAAGGCCTGGGCAGGACAGTGTGCTGACTGGCTACAGACACCAAGGGCCCTGGCCCCCAGGGGTCTTGCCACCCACCGCATCTGGGCTTTCACTGGTAGGGGTAACTTGCCTTTGGAGTCTTCTGCCAGATAACTCTTTGTCTTGGACAAACCTGGAACAAAAACCGACATGGGTGTAAATGAGTGACATTTCTGCCAAGCCAAGAGAGCCACAAGAGGGACCTCCCCTGCCCTAGGGTGGTTCCCAGCCTGAGAGACCACAGAGGGGGCCACGGCCAGGAGTGCACACTCTCCTTGCTGACTGCAAAATCTGCAGGTAGACGGTTCCTACTCTGTGCCAGGCAGTGAGCGAGGTAGGTCCTGGGGAGTCAAAGAGAAGAACAAAACCGCCCTGGTCTTCAGGGAGCTTACATGATGCTGGGGGATACCACCTGCCCTCCCCTGAAGGAAGAGAAAACCTATGTCCTCAGAAGGCATGACTGAGTCCAGCTCCCAGATTTCCATTAATCCAAGTGCTGAGGCATAAATCCTTTGGGCTCTAAGGTTCCACTTCAGTAAGTTAGAGATCACAGAGTCCTGCCACTTCATTTTCTAGAAGGGGAAACTGAGGCTGTGAGAGGTTAAATGCTATCCTTGATCTCATAATGTTCATTCATTGCAGGACTGGGGCCAGAACGCAGATTTCCTCATTCTCCGTTCAATGTTCTGTCTGCTTTTGACTGGCAGATTGAGAGGAGGGGGTTTAGGTCTGGGGGAGGACGATCAGCCTGTCTCTTCCTGCCCTAGTCCTGGACGGATGGACCCTCTGCAGGACTCTTTGTACAGGGCAGCTAGGTGGTGCAGTGGGTAGAGCACCGGCCTTGAAGTCAGGAAGCACCTGAGTTCAAATCCCTCACATCAAACACTTGACACTTACTAGCTGTGTGACCCTGGGTAAGTCACTTAACCCCAGTTGCCCAAAAAAACCCAAAGACCCTTTGTACAGTCTAAGGGCCCAGCAGGTTAACAGCCATTTTATGGGACTCTTGGCAGAAAGTCAATGGGAATACGTGGGTGAGGGGAGGAGTGAGCCCTTAGGCGGCAGGTAGGGCCTCCCCTCCTGGCCAGCAAGACACATGGGTCACCTACCTCAATGCTGGGCCACCTCTCTCAAGCCAAGCCTAGGGTAATCAGGGGTCTCTTTACCTACTTCCTTATTCATCAGTAAATAATATTTCCATCTGTTTTTCCATGATTCACCTAAATGCAGAACCTTCAACCCTCCACGAAATATCATTTATATAACAATGAAATAAAATAATAATCACATAATATACTACCATATTATATTAAATCGTCCCCTATTGAATGCCCTGCAGAAACCACCCCTCTCCATTTCTGATTGGCCAAAGGCACATAGAGCCACTTGGTAAAGGCCTTGTCAGGCCTAAGAGGCCCAAGGCAGCACCTCGCACTCAAACCCCAGATGAAACACAAACATAGTGGCTTCAGTGCCTCCAGAAGCTCCTTCTGGGTCCTGCCCCCAGACCCCATGCCCTTGATCTCCCACCTAGAGGATGGAGAAGGAGCAGAAATGAGGCCTACCTCTCTCAGGAGACCCTCAGAGACACCCTGCCTCTAGGTCTCCCAAGGACAGAAAGGAAGGAGGCTGCTCTGCCCCCTAGGGATAAGTGGATGCAGGAGAGGGAAAGGTAAAGTGCACAGAGAGGGGAGGGAGGCAAGAGGGCACCACAGGGAGGAGAGGAGCACAGGGGAGGAGCAGAGAGGCCCAGAGGTGCTGCTGTGCCCCCAGCAGGGCCAAGACAGAGTTAGAGCTGGAAGGGGCCTCACAAGGTCATCTAGGAAAGCTGCTTTCTTCTACAGAGTAGCACCAATGCTTGCTCAGCATGCCCAAGGTAGCAGGATGAATATTGGCATTCTCCAGCTTTGATTTTGATGGCCTCCCATTAACCCTCTTTACAACTGGAGAAACTGAGCCCGAGGTTGTGGCGGCTTATCTACTGTGGTCCCTTGTTACAGAAGGTGAAACTGAGCCCCAGCGACCCCAGAGGTGCCCTGTGATGTGTAGACCCATTTTATCCAAGTGGAAACTGAGGTCCAGAGATGTCTGGCACTTCCCAGTCACAACCAACCAGAAGCTTGCTGGACTCCCAGGCTCTTGGGGGCTGGGGGGCGGTTAACACAACAGGAAGTCTCCTTTGCTGGCCTGGGGGAGGGGCAGGTCAGAAGAAACAGAATTCCTGTCCAGCCTTAAGCTCTGTAACCCTCTTTGGTGTTTGCCCAGTAGTGCCTGCCAGAAAAGACCCGACAACCAAAGGGTGAGGGGCATGGGGGAAACAGAGAAGGGAGAAGCCAATCGATGACTTGATCAACAATGTTTACCAAACTCCAACTGGTGCCAGCCAAGTGCTTTGTAATCAGGCAGTCAGTCAACAAACCTCGAAGCTCCTGTGGGCCAGGCTCTGGGCAGGGGATTCAAATACAAGCAAAAACAGCCCTACCCTTAAAGGGCTTACACTCTAATGGAGAAAGACTCCCTTTACAGCAGTAGTGGAGCTGGTGGACCCCTCCCCAGAATGCAGGGTGTGGGAGGAGGAAAATGGGCCAACAAGGGTGAAGGAAGGACACTTTGTGATAGGTGGGGGAGGAGTCTTCTGAAGGAGCTCACTGTATGAGAGGAATAATCACAGACATTTATGTAGTGCCTACTGTGTACCAGACACTGTGGGGGTCATCTCCAGTTGTCCTGATTATATATCTTGCCACAGGACCCAGATGGCTCCAGAGGAGAAAGCTAGGCTGGTGACCTTGCACAGCCCTCCCTCCCTTAAATCCAATTCACTTGAAAGTCATGGCATCACCTCCCTAATGTCATGGTCCTCTTCCAGAATGAAGGACAAACAAAAACTGGGGGGGGGGGACCGTGGCCCAGGGAGGGGAAAGGCTGACCCTTGCTCACCCTAATGTAAATATCAGAAACCAAATTTGAACCCAGGTCCTTTGAATCCAGGGAAGGACCCAGAAGGGTTTTAGGGAGTCTTCTCAGCGTGCTTCCCAGTTCCCCTTATCCTGGGAAACACACTGGGTGCGCCTGCTGCATTAAGCATCCAGAATGTGCCTGGCACTGTGCTAGGCACCCGGAGATACAAATACTGATGGAAGCAAGTCCCTGTCCCTCACCTTCTAGTGTGGGGATACTGAGCCCCACCTGTGCCTCTTTCCAGTTATATAACTCACCTAACTGTGTCTCCATGAATCACCTAAGCTCAGAACCGTTAGCCCCTTCATCAAGTAGACATAATTTATTGCGACAATTAAATTAATTATCAGGTTATATCATATCGTATCACCTGACCCCTATTGAACGCCCTGTAGAAACCTTCTCTCCTCAATGCTGGTTGCCCAATGGCTTGTGTGTCCAGGTGATCAAGACCTCACCAAGCCTGAGGGTTCTGAGGCAGCACCTCGAACTCATTCCCAGGGTGAAACACAACCATAGTGGCTTCCTTGTACCATTCCCCCTTCCAGACTGTGTGCCACAGTTATCCAAAAATAATACTCAGAGAGTTTCTAGGTATAAAGTGAAAGGTTCATTTTGGTCTCGCGAGAAGCGGGCGTGTGCTTCGTCCGGCAGTCCAGAGCTCGAACCGAGGGGAGGCACAAAGGTCACAAGAAAGGTTATGTAGTCCTAACTCAAAGACACCCACCCACCACTGGCCGTAAATTCCCATTGGACAGGAATTTCAGCCTTACAATCTAAAATGCGAAAATCTACCTCAGAAACAAGGAATCTCATTATAATACTAGCAGTCCTAGCTATTTTATCCTCATTTAGCATTAGCCATGACCTAATACTAACATAACAGTACAGATCATGTGTTTTCTAGGAAACTGAAACTTGGGCCTATTCAGGCTGGGTAACCAACCTTGAGTTTGTAACAGTCTACAAAACTGTTACACTCAGTCCATCTGAGAGATCTCACACTGTTTGCATTGTCTCACTCAGTTCCTCCACTTTTGTCTTACTGAGATCTCTTCAAAATTTTGTAACACCGTCTCACACACTTTATGTAACTCTCCTTCATTCCTATCAGGATCATCCTGTTCTGATGCTGCAATAGGTACCCAAACCCGTCCCTGCAAAAACAACATTCTAGTATTATCAGAGGCAGTAGTAATCATTTTAGCAATGCTATCTTTTACTAACTTAGTAACTAATTGAATTATACAAGGTATGCATATAGGAAGTAAAATAACCCCACTAAAAGCTATTAACACAAACCACAGGAGTTGTTTCCACCAACTATCCCCAAACCAGGACCACCAAGTGGTGTTAAAGGAGTTGACCACGTTTGAACCGGGACATGGGCCAATTTTCTAATTTTTGTTAATATTTTTGACTGCCTGTCCTACGTCATCTAGTTTTATACAACATGTTGACAAATTCCGTTTCCCACATACACCTCCTTCTTCAGCTAACAAATACTCCAATACTAGTCTATGTTGCAGAATAGCCTCCCGGCTCTGCTCGCATAAGTTGCAAGTAAATCAGTAGTTTTGGTAGATTGATTAGTCATAATTTCTACAACAGCCTGTAACCTAATTAATCTATTTAATAAATAAATCAGGGTCCTGTATCCCCAACTTCCATCTTGTGCCCAGGTTACTGGTCCATATTCTTTTATTATTCCTTCCAGGAGCCAACCATCCCCCAACCGTTAGCATTTCCTGTCGATGCTATTGATGAATCCATTGACCTCCGATCTCTTTCAAGGTCATCATATAGTTGTATCCCTAACCGCTTCCCTTCTTGTCCTGGTAGGAAAAAGAATGTAGGTCTCCCTATCCAATAAAACAATTTCCAGTCCAATCTGTTGGAAGGTGTGTATAAGCAGTTAAACCACATATCAATAATGGCCTTTTAAAGCTGGTTGCTTTTTACTGAAAATTCGACTCACGTTTCCTCTTGATGGATAGTATGGAATATCCCTGTCTCCCAATGGTCCCCCTCGAACCGTATATGATCCCCATCTTTATAGATGCATTTCCAATGCATTTTTTTTCCAATTACAATTTTCCACCCCTGGATCTGAATTGGTACGATCCTCTTCGCTCCAAAATTTCCTAAAATATCCACACCATGTTTGATTTCTCCATGCCCAATCATAATAAGGAAGCCTCAGTTTCCCATTCATACTATTTTCATCTTTAAATAGATTTAGTCGGTCTAAGTCACCAGTTACCTGGGAAAGATTACAGCTTAAAAGAGGATTCCCTCCTGCCAGTACATATCTGCAGGTTGTGCGATAATTAGTACCAGTAAGGCACCTTGCACTCTTACATGATATCCATGCCCATTAGTGTATTTAATATGAGTGGCATTCCATCTACCTTGACATAGGGAACAGTCAACTTCAAAGTAACCAATCTGGCAGGAATAAGTATACTCACATGTACTCATCCCCAATTGCTTTCCCCTACCCTTTTGATTAATACAATACTTCCTTTAATTGATTCAACTAGGGGCCAGGAATGTTCTTCAGTCTCATCCCAAAACCTGTTTGATTATTACCCTCTGATCTGTTACTTAAGATCCAGGCCGGACTGAAGGGCACGGGTACCCGTGGCCTTTGCTCAAGCTGTTGAGGCCCCCCACAAATCTGACAGTTCTTAAGGTTAACTATTTCCCCTACTTTTTGCATAAGTTGCATGAATTGATTGTCTTGTGAAACAGTACAGGGATAGGTGCAGCAGTAACAGTCACTATAAGCAATGAAAGAAGTTTAAGGATCATGATAAGGGCCCGTAGAAAGCAGTCTCCTTCATAGATACAGTTTGAGGTCCTCTCGTTTCTCAGCAGTCCATTCAGATGAAGGAGGCGCCACTGTTCTTTTACTCTGGTGTGATGGGTCCAACCCCGCTTCTGGGTGCCAACTGCAGTATCAGAAGTTAAAAGTACCTGAAAGGGCCCATCCCAATTTGGGGTTAATTTTTTATCTTCCCGAGACGAACATATACCCAATCACCTACTTGTAGTTTATGAACAGGAAACCATAGAGGGGGAGTTTGAGCGATTAGTCCCTATAAAATTCAAAAAGTCTTGTCCTATACAGCTGTCAGGCAGGGGATATCGTCAATGAAGTTCTCTGGTTCTTAGTGTTTGTTCCAGCCATCTCCAGCACAGCATCTCAGCATCTTGTCTTCTTGTAGGAACCAGCTTTCTGTCCATTCTCCTGCAGAAGTGACTTTAGCACAATTTTAAATTACCATTTCTAATCTTTAGACCCGATCATTTCAGAAACTCAAAATTGGAACCAGGGTCAATTGTCATGTTTAAGAAATTCACCTCAGAACCCAGTGTCTTATACTTTACATTAATCCATTATTAATTTCCTCACCAGGAGGATGAGATTTCACTAAGGGGTTGATAACAGGCTCTAGTAGATGCATAAATATATTGAATAATCAATTTTAACACTGTATATATACAAAATCGTAAACTTCAAGTCATGCCATGTTTCTTTGATGGCATTTACAAAATAAACCTAATTGTCTCCATGCCATTAAAGGACCCTAACTCATACAGGAACACTAATCCCCGTTCTATAGCAATCTAAGATGTTCCATAATCAATTATTTTAGCAACTTTGTTACTGTACTTACAAAATCTTCTGATTATAGAAACTTGCCACTAAGAGATTAGAATGAGGGAACAATATTTCCCCCAACTTCCTGTCAACTCCAGGCAGAGTGTGATGTCAAACTGCAAACTGCATTGAGCCAGACTTAAAGCGGCCAGGTTTCAGTTAAGGAATCAAGTCAAAGGGTCCCACCTCAGCACATGCAGAACAGTTGCCCTCTCAACCTTCCCATGAATCATACTGCAGTTCATACTTGCCCTCACAGGGCTACTGGCATCATGGACCATTGGCTCAGACAACCTTCCTTGATACTTATACCTGGACTCAGACTCAGAAACTGTCAGTTATTAGAACCAGCAGGTTTCAAAAATCAGTTTAAGGTGGAACTATAATCTCACGTTGCCTAAGGAACATCTCCAAAGTGAGCCCTAAATAACTTGCATGCATTTCCACTCTTGTTCATAAAATCTTACTAAATTGGTGCAAAAGTCCCTAAATACACAAATTGTAGAGTATTATCAAGAAACTAAATTCCTAGTTATCACAGAATCCCTATATGTCACAAAGTTCCTTGGTCAAATGGTGTTATAATAGAATCTCACATTGGTAACAGTAAGAGACTGATTACACGAAAAATACTACTGCTCTTAGGATTGTTTTAAACAAACGGAACATCTTAAGGTGAGTCTTAAGCAGTTTGCACACATTTCTGCACAGGTTCTAGTTCTAGATAAAAATATCATTAGATTTCCCAGTAAGATAACACAAGAGCTCATATCTTATACTGACCGCTTGCTCTAATCATAGAAACTTACTGCAGAAGGAAAAAGAGCAGGGACATGTGACGTATCGAATATAACAAGATAAAATATCCTTAACTTTGTTTAAATTCTGATAGAGTCTCAATTCTCCAGTCACGCAGTATCTTTTTCTCCTTATAGCCAGACTGAGGAATAGTCAGGTGGGAAACATTCTTTTCCAAAGGAACACAATGGGGAAACTGAGCCAGGAGGATCCCATCTCAGTTTGAGGCTAAGATTGTCCCCTCGGCTTTTTCCCAAATGAGTCACATTTACCTCCACCTGTTACCAGTACAGAATCACATTGACTGGCATCTCTCTCAGATACTGATTTTAACGCAGACAACTATATCCAAATTCAAACTCAAAACAAAATTAGTTATAGTCCCAAGAGCCTTTTCCTCAAACAGCAAGTCTCACTAATCACAGCTTAAAGCCAGATACAGTTAATTTTGCTCTCATAGATTTGCAATAAGAAATCAAGATTTACCAGGACTCACATACATAAGCGATTTCGCTTAACATCTTTCCTTCCCAAATTTAAACTTGTCCTGGTGTAAAAGCCAATCATTAGAAATAATTTCTATACACTTGCAAATTCTCAGAAAGCTAAGTTCATTGTCTAGGAACTGCATAATCCTAACAAGTTCTTTTCTCATGGCTTCCAGGGACCTTGGCAAGTTTACAAAATAATGAGAATTGCCACGGCCCTCAGAGAGGGCTGATACTGGTGCCCTTGAATGGGCAGAACCAAACCGATAAGGTTGTACACTGTCTCCTTCTTTCCATATACAGTAATTAACCCTTTTAGGCTTTAACATGAAAACAGTAACCCGAAATAACTTAGTTAACAATCTCACAAATTTCATAAATGATAGCCAAACAATTGCAACTAAAAATTCCCTTTAAAATAAAAACACAATTTGGAAATTTTATACTTTTTAAAATTACAATATTTAAAAGGAAATGTTACAAAACAAGATCATATGGAATGCCCCAACAGCCAAATTCATTCCTTTTTCTCTTTTGTCTGATTTCACAATTATTTTAACATTGCAGATTATAAAAGAAATGGCCCTTCCAGCAACAGAACTAATACAGTTGCTTACTGGATTACATCACATAAGAAAATTCAGACATCTGTAAGCAGTATGTTAAAAAGTTAAAACAGACCCAATAAAAAATCTTTCTTTCTTTCTTTCTAGACCCCTTTACCAGGTCCAGCAGTCTCCTGGGGCCACTCCCAATCAAGGTTCTTCAAGGCCTTGACTTCTCCAGGACCACTAATCCCTGCCTGAAGAGCTTGGCTCATACTACCCATCCCAAAATCCGGTTGTTAGCCTTAAGAAGGAACCTAACAACACTTTGATTATAAAAAAAATTACTTTTCTGCCAACACAGATGATACAGTTGCTTACGAAATTATGCAATAAAGGAAAATTTTAGAAATACAAACTAATGTGAATAAAACTTTCTTGGGGCCACATAGTTAATAAATTTCTTAATGCCAAATAACATTATGTACTCTTAAAATTATCCAAATATACCTTTCTAAATTCAATACCCTTGACCCTTTATATATTTCTTGAATATTTCAGTTCCCCATTCATGTCCACATTTTCTTGCAAAAGTTTTACAAACAGTTTGGAATCACCGATGGTAACATCCTAGGTCAGCTTCAAATGTACTGGGCCAGTATTCTAACTATTTCTTTTTGCTTTCCCTCCAGGTAGACACCTCTGGAGCTTAATAATTAATTGACTACTAAACAGATTTCTTTTTCAATTTCTGAAGGGAGATATTGAATAGGGCTCTCCCTCCCTCTCTCTCTTGCCAAACGGCTTTTACAACTTTAGTACGCATTCTAAACAATTCACATGTGTCACACAATTTTTACTATTTTTTCCACTGCATTTTTTTTAGTTTCCTTCAATTTACTTTAATAACATTCAAATTATGAAAAGCCACTTGACATAACAATGCCAAAGTTTAACCATTTGCAGATTGTTACATTTTCCCAATGTATCTTAATACCAAACAATGTAATAAATTGTGAACATTATATTTCATTCAGCACAGCCTCTGGCTGCCCATAAATTACCTTTTGTTCCTGTTCTGGTACACAAAACCTTTTGTCTTTTATATAAGGCAGGGCATGGTTAAAGACTTATTTTAGCCTGCCTCCCTTTGATCTGAGCACCCTCCTTTCCTCCTTATCTCTCTCTCTTCCATCCACCGTAGGAAGAGAATATTTTCCAACAACTCTTCAAGAATTTCCAAACCTTTTTACTTTCAAAACCTTTATTCCCACTGCGCAAATAAATTATACCTTCCTTAAGCTTCCTACACATACCCCTCTCTCCTACATGCTTAAATCTTCTTGCCTTCCTTCTACCTAATTAATCCTCTGATGGACTTTGATTAAAGTCCCTTTAAAACTGCACATACCTTATTTCTTTGTGATTCTGACCTGACACTTTGAGGATCCTCTTCAACTTGTTTTTTTGCCAATCATATAATCTAAATAATAATAATAAGAATATATATATATATAATAATTATATATATATGTATATATATAGTTTGCCCCATTCTCTCCCCCACCCACCCGCTCCCGGGAATGTGGCTGGTATCAGGGAGTGGGGGAAGGGGAGAAAGCAGCATTTCAGAATCCAGTTGCAGCCCTTGGCTGCCTGGCAGTAAAGGATCAACAACTCAGAGACATTAATCACAGACCATCATTGACACAGACACAGACAAACATAGAACAAAATGACAGGGAGAATCCAAAAGCGAGAAACTTGTCAGAAATCCTCTACCAATCATATAGCCTAAATATTACATTAGTATTTTTTTTGGGGGTGCTGGAACTGCCGGCCCCTGAGGGGGTATTGCATGGAGGGGGTGGAAGAAGACGACAATGGATCCCACCCCTTCTGAGACACTACCTCCCCCTCCTTATTATCCTCTTTCTTAGAGTTATTTTCACTCAAAAACATCCTGCTCCCTGGAAGCCATAAACCAGCCTATATCACTTCCTCCGGGTCCACAGGATCCTTTTCATTCACAAATAAATTTAATTTGTGGCACACCCAGTTTTCCACCTAGCCATGATAGGGCCAAATCGTGCCACTCCCAATATCCTTATTACCCGAAACAAAACAACAGTATCTAATCATTTTTTAAAAATCTTTCCCTTTATAGTTTGGCAACTCATTCCAATTACTTAATTTATTTCCCAAGGGACTATTTACCGGTATTCTTTTAATTTCAATCTCTGTGGAGGGATGCTTGGACTGAGCCTTGCCCATTTCAATATTGATGGAACCCCCTGGTTCCACACGCCCAACCACAGGTGAGTCGCCTCCACCTCTCAGTCACCTAAGAGCCTTTCTATCCAGGGCACCCTTCCAGGGTCGGTAAACGCTTGACTCAAGGGTCCCCTAGGTGCTTACCTTGGGTCACGTGCACACAAGTTACCTGACTGCTCTGTCCACACCGACCAGTCGGGATTTGCCGCAGAGTCCTCTCCTTTACTTTCACTATACACCTAGTCTCTCTGCTTCGGGTCACTTCACCTGGTGGAAGGGGAAGAAATCCCAAGCAGCATGGGCTGCCTAAAATCAAGGCAGGGCTTGCCTTCCCAAGAGGCCCAGGACTCTGTCCTTCCACCTGGTCACATTTTCCCGGCCAACGCACCAAATACTGTGTGCTACACTTAGCCAAAAATAACACCAGAGATTTTCTAGGTAGAAAGTGAAAGATTTATTACGTTCTCGCGAGAAGCAGGCAACTGCTCTGTCCGGCAGTCCGAGTGCCAGGAGAGGCACAAAGGCGAGGACAAAGGTTATATAGTCCTAACGCAGAGACACCCACCCACCACTGACTGTAAATTCCCATTGGAACAGATATTTCATCCTTACGATCCAAAACGTGAAAATCTACCCCAGAAACAAGGAGTCTCATTATCATACTAGCAGTCCTAGCTATTTTATCCTTATTTAGCATTAGCCATGACTTAATACTAATGTAACAGTACAGATCATGTGTTTTCCAGGAACTTGAAACTTCGGCCTATTCAGGCTAGGGTAACCAACCTTGAGTTTGTAACAGTCTACAAAACTGTTACACTCAGTCCATCTGAGAGATCTCACATTGTTTACATTGTCTCACTGAGGCCTCAGGCAGCACATTGAACTCATTCCCAGTGTGAAACACAACCATAGTGGCTCCAGTGTACCATTCCCCCTTCCAGACCCCAGACCCTTAGCCCTCCCACGTAGAGGATGGGGAAGGATTAGAACTGAGGTCCACCTCTCTCAGGAGACACCCTGCCTCGAGGTCTCCCAAGGACAGAAAGGAAAGAGCCTGCTCTACCCACTAGGGATAAAGGGATGCAGGCCAAGGCACAGGAAGGGGCAGAGAGAGGGGGAGGGGAGGGCCAGAGGGTCACCCACAGGGAGGGAGAGGAGCAGAGGGGGAGGAGCAGAGAGGGCCAGAGGTGCTGCTCTGCCCCCTAGGGATAAGGGGATGCAGGAGATGGAATTGGAAAGTGCAGAGAGAGGGGAAGTGGAGGGCCATAAGGGCACCCACAGGGAGGGAGAGGAGCAGAGGGGGAGGAGAAGAGAGGGCCTGAGGTGCTGCTCTGCCCCCAGTAGGGGCAAGTTGGAGTTAAGCTGGAAGGGGCTTCACAAGGTCATCTAGGAAAACCTCCTCCTTTTACAGGGGAGGAAATTGAGACCCATGGAGGGGAAGGGGCTTGCTCATGGTCATGCATAAAATCATAGATCTAGCTCCCAAAGCGGGTGATACTGCCCCCTGCGGGGCGCTGGAGCGATTCAGGGGGATGGTAGAAGCCTAAGGTGCAATTGCGGGGCACCGAATAAAAATAAGGTAGCAGTGGAAACATAAAGAATGAAGAAAATGTGTTACGTTTTTGTTTTTCATGAATCAATTGGGGTTAAGTGACTTTCCCAGAATCACACAGGACTTTTATTAGCTGGAGGACAACCAGGTTAGGGAAGGTCTCTGGGAGCCCACCATGTGAAGATCGCTTGAAGAGATTGCGGAAAGAGAAGACATGATAGCTGTTTTCAAGTATTTGAACGGTAAATGACTAAGAATACAACGTGACCCAATGACAAAGAGCTGACATTTTAATTCCATTTCAATGAATTCCTTTTGTGAATCAGTTTAGTTGGTCTCTTTTGCTGGCTCTATCTTCCACCCGCTAACCCTTGGTGTTCTTTTCTCTCTATATATACTATCTACCCATGTGATTTCATCAGCTTCCTTAGGATCATGTATCATCTCTACATAGATAACTCTGAAATCCAAAGCATTTTATAAGCCTTTCACGTAATATCAGTGATTATTAACCCTGATCTGTCCCCTCGTTACCAGCTGCCAGGAAGACATCTCTATCTGGATGTCCCATTGGCACCTCAAAATCAAGATGCTGAAAACAAAGCTCATTGTCTTCCCCTTAAAACCTGCTCCTCCCCCCGCAATTGCCCATTTTCATAAAGGTACCACCATTAATTCCTGTTCTACCTGCACACCATCCTTTCTGCCTGCTCGCCTGGATTCCTCATGACCTCCTTCCTGGAGCATCGTAATGGTATCCCTGTCTCTAGTCTCTCCCTTCTCCCATCCTTCTTCCATACACCTGGCAAAATAACATTCTTAAAGCACAAATTCCATGCTCAGAAATCTTTAGTGGTTCTCTGTTGCCTCTGGGATAAAGTAACTTGTCAGCCTGGCATTGCCTTCTCACCCTAGCCCATAATATCTAGCTGGCCCCAGATTGTCTCATTCTTCATTTGCGTCCCATCCAGTCACCCAGATAGCCAACTTGCAATCTGCCCCCAATCCTATCACCACCCAGAGTCCCAGTCTCCCACTGGCAGCCTCCTCAAGTAGAGTAGTCAAATCAATATGTCTCTGTGCAATAAGAACAATGAACAAAACGAGACGATGCAGACGGCATCTCGGTCTAAGAAAAACGATTGCTCCCTTCTTAAATTCATCAAACCGATACCAATTTTGCATCAGGTTTGCTTCAAACCAATATTGCTCCAGGAAAGGAAATCTTCTTTAATTGGCTGCCCAATGGATGACTTCGCCATCCTTGTTGACTTCGACCAAAGTTCCTTTCCTTAGGTACCACTTCCCTCCATGTTTTGTCTTCCCCATTACAATATTAGCTCCTTGTAGGCAAGGGCCATCTCACCCTTGTGTTTGTATTCCTAGCACTGAGCACATTCCCTGGCACGGAGTAAGTGATTAATAAATGCTTTTTCTGTTCATTCTTTTAAAAGCCTTCTCAAGTTAGCTCCAACCAAACTTTCAAGGCATATTTTCTATTACTGTCCTGTATTCATTGTATACTCTAGCCAGCCTGGTCTGGTAGCCGTTCCTTGAACCCAGCCTCTCATCTACCTTCACCACGCCTTAGTACAGACTGACTTACCTGAAATGTAAACCTTGTTCACCTCTGCCTCTTCGAGTCCTTAGCTTCCTTCAAGGATAGAGTGCTGAGCCTGGAGTCGAGAAGACCTGAGTTCGAATCTGGCCACAGGCACATCTTTAGCTGTGTGACCCTAGGCAAGTCACTTAACCTCTGTTCGGCTCAAGTTCCTTGACTGTAAAATGGAGAGAATAAAAGCACCCACCTCGCAGGGTTGTTGTGAGGAACCAATGACATAATATTTGTAAAAAGAGCTTACGACAATTCCTGGCACATAACAGGCTCTGTGTAAATGCTAATTATTATCGTTATTATTGTTAAAGGTTCAGTTTATTTGACCCACCTACAAGAAGTCTTTCCTGATCCTCCCCCCCCCATTGGTTAACAGTCTCTCCCTCCTTGAGATATATTGTTTATACTTATCTGTTTGTGGTTTCCCTGGAGGGCAAGGGCTTCTTGGCTTTTTCTGTGTATTCCAATGCCTAGTGCTGTGCTCAGTACACAGGAAAAATGGAATAAATGCTTGGTGAATTTATACTACACTGACTGTATCTTTCCGTCCCTTGAAAAACCCCTCGTTTCCTTTGAACACCCACACCATGTGCCCTTCAGTCCCTCTCTTCCCCTTTACAGCTAAACTCCTCGAGGATGCTGTCTCTAACAGGTGCAGGGATAGGGGGTTGGAGGGAGCCCCATATGGTTAGGGAGACCTCCGTGGATGTGAAGTGAAAGGGAGTCTAGGCATTCATAGCCTCTTTTCCTGCCATCTTTCTCTTAAGGAGACTTTCATTCTTTAGAGGAGGGGAAGCGGGAAGTTGGGGCCAGAGGCCACCGTTCTACTCTCCTCAGAGACAGGGGGTACTGACTAGAAGTCTATCTATCTGCTTCCCTTGATATTATTGTTAGTCTTGGGGATGTGATCAGGTTCCAGCTGACTTTTGATCACTTTGTCATTTGGAGAGGGAAGGTCTGCATCCGGGCCTTACCTCTTTCCCTCCTAATACCAGTTCCGCAATGAACACCACGGCAAATGGCAAAGAAACCACTTTGTACAAATCATAGCAAAACAGAAATATGAGGAGATACACGCACAGGAGAATCTACACCAGGCTATACAGTGAAGGAGCACGCCCATTGGGAGTGAGATAACTCAGCGTCACCAAGAGAGAGGCTCTTGGAGCACAGCCAAGGGGAAGTTCCCCACTTCTCTAGAGTAGCAAGATGGGATGAGAGCCATGATGGAGACTGCCCATCCCTCTCATGTCTTCCTAAAGTCTTTTCCTTCAGCAAGGGTTGAAGTGGGATTGGCCTCTTTCGTTTTCTTTCTCCAGGCTAGGAGCCAGGAGCTCCTGAATGATGAGTACCAAAAGGGGAATTTAGCAAAGGCTAGAGTTGTCTCAGCTCTCCCTAGCTCGCCTCACCCTTACACAAGGCAGGGCGTTCATCTCCCCAGTGAGAGGACAGTCCCATAGCAATGGGCTTGGGATGGGCTTACGTAGGTGCTTCTACTTTCTCTCCTCTCTCTTTCTTCTAAACCCTGGGCAATGTGGCTTCCAATCTCATTTAACTGAAAACTACTCTCTCCAAAGTTTACAGTGTGTGCCAAATCACCCAGCCTTTGTGCCCTCTCTGCAGCCTTTGACCCTTGGTGAAGATGACCTTCTCCTATGGGTACTCTCTTCTCTCTAGGTTTTCATGACACTGTCTCCTGGTGCTCCTCCCATCCATCCAACTGCCCCTTTCTTCTCACTCTTTGCTGACTCTTTAGGTCACGCCTGCTGAGAATGGGGTTCTCCAGGCTCACTTCTGGTCCCCTTCTCTTCTCTCTCTCTCTCTCTATGCATTCTTACTTGGTGATCGCAGCTCCCATGTGTTCAGTGATCATATCTCTGCAGAGAATCTCATATCTCTTCGTGCAGTCCTAATCGCCATTCTCACACACTTAACACAGCTCAGATCCTGACATGGGAACATCTGAGGCCAAATCTAGACCTCACCACGAAAGGAGAACTGTTGTTTTAATCAGAAGAATGACCTGACAGGACTCATAGACATTGAAATGGACTGTGGAGGAAAGTCATAGCACCTTTTGAATTAGCTAGCTTCCTATCAAGTCAACAAGCATTTATTAGGCACTGATTGTGTGGCAGGCACAATGCTAAGCTCTAGAGATTTTTTTCTTTCTTTGTAGAAAGGCAAAAGCAATCCCTACCCTCAAGGGGTGAACACATGCCAACAACGCTGGACAAAGAAGATATAGACAAGATAAATTGGAGGTGTTCTCAGAGGAAGGCTGAATGCCTGAAAGGGTCAGGAAAGCTTCTTGCAGAAGGTGGGATTTAGCTGAGACTTGAAGGAAGCCAGGGAAGGGAGGTGGGAGAGAGTTCCAGGCATAGGGGGACAGCCAGAGAAAATGTTCAAAAAATGTCAGAAGATGGACTGTCCTGTGCAAGGAAGAGCCACGAGGCCAGTGTCACCGGATCATAGGATATGTGGGGGCAGATGGGGAGGTAGGGGCAAGAAGGTATAAGAACACTGGATAGGTAAGCCTTTAAAACGCCAAACAGTAGTTTATATTTGATCCTAGAAGTGATAGGGAGCCACTGGAGTTCATTGAGGGTAAGGGGATGAGGTGGTGAGACGTTGCCTTAAGAAGATAATTTTAGGGGCAGCTACATGGCACAGTGGATAGAGCACCAGCCCTGGATTCAGCAGGACCTGAGTACAAATCCGGCCTCAGACACATAACACTTACTAGCTATGTGACCCTGGGTAAGCAACTTAACCCCATTGCCTAAACAAACAAAAAGATAATTTTGATGTCTGAGTGGAGGATGGAGTGGAGTGGGAAAAGCTGAGGCAGGGAGACCAAGCATCAGGTTATTTCGATAGTCCAGATGAGGAGGGCCGGAGCTAGGGTGGTAGCAGTGTCACAGAAGAGAAGGGGAGTGGATAGGAGAGATGGTGAGAAGATAGACTCAACAGACCTTGGCAACAGCTTGGATCTAGGGATATGGGGGTGACAGGAGAGAGGGAAGCACAGCTTTGAAGTCAGGAGGACCTGAGTTCAAATCTGGCCTCAGACACTTGGCACTTATTACTGTGTGACCCTGGGCACGTTACTTAATCCTTATTACCTCCCCCCCAAAAAAAGAGAGAGAGAGAGAGAGAGAGAGAGAGAGAGAGACAGCAAGTGTGACGCTTGGCCGAGCCTGAGTCACTGGGAAGATGATGGCACCACTGGTGGACAGGAATAGGGAAGAGAATTATCAATCTGGTTGGGTTCAATGAAGCAAACCCTGTACTTATGCTGGGCGCCGGACACATAGTGCTAGACACCACTTAGGCTCTTTTCTAAAAAGCCAACACTCCATTGGTGAAGGGCCAAGCACGGAAGTTACCATCATGCAAAGGAGAGTCAGGCAAAGTTCTTCAAGAAACCTGAGGAGGAAGGCGTTCACACAGGCCATCAGAGAAGACCTTGTAGAGGGAGGATAGCGTCTGAGTGAATTCTCAAAGGAAGGGAGAGACTTCAGTGGGGGGCTCTATCCCAAGATGGAAGATGCCATGAGCAAAGGCACAGAAGGGGGAGAGGGCAAAACAAGGTCAAGAATCAGAGAGTAGTCTTGTTTGGCTGGAGCATAGTGGACATGAAGGGGAATAGGCTGGAGCCTCATTGTGAAGGGTCTTGAATACTAGGATCAGCAGATTGTACTTAATCATTTAGGCAACAGGGAGCCACTGAAGGTCTTTGAGCAGGGGAATAACAGGATCTGATCCATAGGAATAGTTACCCGGCTCCACTGGAGAGAGGAGCCTGCAGGGAAGAACAACAATTGAAAGGCTCTTATAAGATGGACAATTCTTCCTTTTGTGCTGCCTGGGGCTGTGGGGTGGTCTAGTGGACTCTTTCTTCAGGTTCCTTCCTGGCCTAGTGTTTACTTTGATGGCCTGCTTGCTTCGAGAGGAAGCCTTTGTTATCGTGGCTAGGTGAGTGTCATTCACATATATTGGATGGCCTCAGCTGCCCTATAGAGGTTACAGGAAAGAAACAGGACTGGTTTGGGTTTTTGCTGACCAACATGGGGAAACTGAGGCATGTTTCTGCTAATCCTTAGGAACAGCGACTGGTGGAGGACTCTGACACATGTGGAAAAAATGCAATTCAGGTTACAGCCGGCCTCTCCATCCCAGGAAGGAAGGAGGTGGTGTTTCCCTGCCCAGACTGGTATGGCTCTAGGGGCACTGAGCATCTTGTCAGCTACTAAATTGTTTTTGGACAAGCAGATACTTACACATGTATCTTTCAGGTCTGCTCCACCCATATTCAAGAAGAACAGCCTTCTGGGACCCCTAGATAAGTGAGCGACTGTTCCGCTCTCCCCAGTCTTTATCCCATCCGTGGTGTGCGTGAAAGAAGTCTAAAGTACAGGGATGGTGGGCATGACTGGCTTCAGGCTGAAGCAGTGGCTCAGAGAAGGCTTCCTGGACACCAGAGCTGGGCATTCAGGTCCAGCCCCTAAATTCTCCAAGCAATTACATGAGGGCAGCATCTCTGGCCAGACAGGGCTTTGTGCGCCCAGTGGATTTGCCCGTGCATCAGCTTGGGTGGCCCCCTCCCCTGGGATGGATCCTGATTCCATGCTTTCAATCTCTCTCCCTGGCACAGGGAATTAAACCATCCACGTCTCCTACCTGTGGACTTTGGCCAAGTCCCTTCACCTCCCTGTGACACTTTTTTTTCATCTGTAAATGAGGGTGTCGAACTAGATGATGTCTCCATCCCATGATCCCTTGCAAAGCCACCTGACCCGTTCAAATTACTTGGGATCTGTGGTTAAAAGGCAGAAAAAAAACTACCAATCCAGCTGTCTTTTCAGTAGGCCATCTGCATCTGCTAGAATCTTACTGATCCTTCAAGCCATGTTCGCCAAGAAACTGTTCCCTTCACCCTCATAGCCAACCAGCTAGAAGTGATCTCATAGCACTTGATTCTCATCTATGTACACAGCGTATTCTAAGTTGTATTAGTTACCTCTGTTTTGTCTTACCCCTTCCAACTAGAATGGGAGCTCTTTGAGGGCAGGGCACCTGAAGCACCCAGCACAACGCTTTTTGCTTAGAAGGTGCTATAAAGGTGAGTGGGAGAAAGGAGGTAAGTCTCACTAAGAATGACAATGTG
>NW_027555559.1:0-36496 GCF_003287225.1 Phascolarctos cinereus
AAAAAATTAAATACCTAGGATTGCGAAAGAAACCCATTCTATCAGAATACAGTTACAGAGCAGGTGACTACAGATATCTTCTGAAAACTGCTGTTCACATCCTTTGACGACTTATCATTTGGGGAATGACTTATATTTGTATAAATTTGGCTCAGTTTCCTACATATTTGAGAAATGGGACCTTTATTAGAGACATCTGTGGCAAACTCCCCGAGCCCTCCAGTTTCCTGCTTTCCTTCTAATTTTGGCTACATTTGGTTTTGTTTGTTCAAAATCATTTTAATTTAATGTAATCAAGATTATCCATTTTATTTCTTGTGATCTTCTCTATTTCTTGTTTGGTCATCAACTTTTTCCTTATCCATAGGTCTTACAGGCAATTTTTTCCATGCCCCCCTAATTAGCTTATGTTGAAATCATGTACCCACTTTGACTTTATCTTGTTCTACATGTGTGAAATGTCTGTCTCCACCTAGTTTCTGCCAGATTGCTTTCAGTTTTCCTAGCAGTTCTTATTGTATAGTGAGTGCTTGCCCCAATACTTGAGATCTTTGGGTTTATCAAACCATAGCTTACTGTGCTCATTTGCTCTGGTGTATTATGTACCTAATCTATAGATTCCATTGATCCACCACTCCGTTTCTTATTCAGTGCCAGATTGTTTTGATGATTACTTTGGAGTACATATACTTTGGAGTATAGTTTGAGATCTGGTACTTCTAGTCTACCTTCTTTCACTTTTTTCCCCATTGATTCTCTTAATATTCTTGACCTTCCAGATGAATTTTGTTATTATTTTTCCTAATTCTATAACATAATTCTTTGGTAGTTTGATATAGCACTGAATAATTTTTAGGCATAATTATATTTAAATATTATATGATGTTATTAAATATATATTTTATAATATATAAAGGAATATATTTATTATAAAAATAAAATAGGACATTTAAATATGATAAAATTTACATTTAAATATATTTCTAATTAATATTAGAATAATAATTTTATCATAATATTATGTTATATTAATTATGCTATAAAACACAAATTTAGGCATAATTATATTTAACATAATATGTATAATTATATTATAAAATATTTTGTATTATATTACTGTAACATATGATTATGCAGTAACATAATGATAAAACAATATAGTTCTACTATATTAATTTACGATTAATATATCATTTGATAATTGCCATTTTTATTGTATTGACTCTGCCTACCCATGAGCAATTAGTATTTCTCCAATTGTTTAGATCTCTCGTTATTTGTGTGAAGAGTGATTTATAATTGTGTTCATAGGGTGCCTGTGTATGTCTTGGCAGGTAGCCTCCCAAGCATTTATACTGCCTGCAGTTATTTTAAATGGAATTTCTCTTTCTATCTCTTCCTGCTGGGTTTTGTTGGTGTTGAAATACAGTTATCAAAATATTTTAAAACATACACACACACACACACACACACACAAGTTTGTGAATCCCAGGTTAATATCCCCTGTTGCAGATAGAAGGCATTCTCCCAGATTTCCACCTTTTGAAATTCTTACCCATCCTCCCAGGCCCAGCTAATAATAATAACTAATAACTAACATTTATAAAAATACTTTAAGGTTTGAAAATTACCTATGTCATCTCGTTTGATCCTGGCAAGAGTCTTAAGAGGCAGGCGCTAGTGTTATCCTCATTTCAGAGATGAGCAATTTGAGGCTGAACAGGTGACTTCCCCAGGCCTACACACCTTGTAAGTCTCTGAGGAAGTATTCGCACTTGGGTTCTCCTGACTCCAGATCCAACTCTCTAGCCAAGTCACCACCTGGCTGCCTCCAACGCCGCCTCTTTCATGAAGACTTCCCTGATTTCTACCCTATTCCTCCCTATCCCTCCCTTCACCCCTAAGCCATTTTTCCCTCCTCCCTTAGGGCACCTACCATTTCTCTTCCTCCTGTCATTTGTGCACTTATCCTTTTCCCCTCCACTCTCTTCTAAATTCCCCGAGAGCAGGGACCCCCTCTTCTACTCCTTAGCTTTCTGCCCCATTCACCCTGGGTGATGTCGTAATTGCATCAGTTGGGAACTAAGATTCCACCCCCATCCCACACCCCCACATTCTGTCAAAGCCCAAAGTTAGGCAATGAGCAGCAAGGACATGCTGGAGCCAGAAGACAGAGCCAGGATAAATAAATAGGCCTCTGGGGGCTCAGAGCGATTCTCTGCTCTTCCCCGCAGAGCTTTTGATCCTGCATGGCTCAGATACCCGGAAGGCTTCAGAACCCAGGCAGCATGTGATCAAGGCTAGAGACTTTTACAGTACCAGGACCCGGGGTTTGAATACTGTATGCATAACTTGGGTCAAGTCCTTTAACTTTCCTGATTCTCATTTCCCTTCTCTGTGAAATGGGGGAATTCGATGATCTCTAATCTAAATCTCGGTCAAGTTGAAAGCACACAGCTTGGGAGTCCTCAGATGGAGTGTTCAAATCCTGCCTCTTTCCCTCACTGCCTGTGTGACCTTGGGTAAGTTACTTCATCACCCTGGAACTCAGTCTCCTCATCTATAAAATGAGGAGATTTGGATGAAGTCATTTCTGAGATCCCTTCCAACTCTAATTCTGTGATCTCTGGTCCTAAGTCTTTTCCTGGTGCCCTGTACCTCCATTTTCTACTCTCCTAGAGGCTGAAGGCAGGGAACCATTGGACAATGGTTTTCCATCTCTCTCCTCTATATGTGCTCTTCCCCCATTAGGTTGTAAGCTCCTTGAGGGCAGAGACTGTATTTCTTGCTTGGTTTGTGTCCTCAGAGCTTAGCACAGTACCTGGTACGTATTAAGTGCCTAATGCATGCTTTGTAATAGGTCAACAAAGAAAGGAAAAAAGAGAGTGTAATGGGAGAGACAACATACAAGTGATATAGAGGATAAATGGGAAATGATTAAGAAAGGGAACAGACTAGAATTCAGAGGTAGAATTCAGAAAGATTTCCTGTAGAAGATGGGAACTTTAGCTGGGACCTCAAGGAAGCCAGGAGAGCCAGGAGGCAGATGAGGAGGGGGAACATTCCAAGCATGGGGGACAATCAGAGAAAATGTTCGAAGTTGGAAGACGGAGCATCAAGGAGGCCAGAGTCACTGGAATGCAGAGTGCACTGAAGGTGGGGGTGGAGAGTTTAATAAGAATAATTTCTGGTGTAGCTATAATAATAGCTAATATTTATATAGTGTCTTTAGGCACTATGCTAACTGCTTTATAAATATGATCTCATTTCATCCCCACAACAATCCTGGGAGGCAGGTGCTATTATTATTCACATTTTACAGATGAGGAAACAGAGGCAAATAGGGTGTTAAGTGCCTTTCCCAAGGACATGCAACTAATAAGTGTCTGAAATAGGATTTTAACGAAAGACTTCCTAACTCCAGGCCCAACACTCTATGCCCTATGCCATCTAGCTGAAAAAGCTTATGAAGAGCTTTAAAAGACAGAGGATTTCATATTTGATCCTGGGGGTGATAGAAAGTCACTGGAGTATATTGAATGGGAGTGTGTGTGTGTATGTGAGAGAGAGAGAGAGAGACAGAGAGAGAGAGAGAGAGAGAGAGAGAGAGAAAAGAAAAAGAAAGAAAGAAAGAAAGAAAGAAAGAAAGAAAAAAGAAAGAAAGAAAGAAAGAAAGAAAGAAAGAGAAGGAAAGAAAGAAAGATATGGTCAGATTTGTGCTTTAGGAATGTTAATTTTTTATCTTTTTCTCTTGGTAGGAATATTAATTTGGCAGCTAAGTGCTGTGTGACTATAGTGGGGAGAAGCTTGAAGTTGGGAGACCCACCAGTTGGCTATTGCAGTAATCCAGGTGTGAGGCAATGGCAGACTGCACGGGATGGTAGCAATATCCGAGGGAACAAGGTACGTAAGAGAGATGTTGACAAGGTAGAATCCACAGGACATGGCAAACATATTGAATGTAGGCAGTGAAGGAGAGTGGGGAATCAAGGAGGACACCTAGCTTTTGAGCCCACGTGACTGGGAGGAGGGTGGTGCCCTCCACAGTAATAGGATAATGAGGAAAAGGGGAAGGTTTAGGGCAGGGGTGGGGAATCTATGGCCTTAAGGCTACATGTGGCCTCCTAAATCCTTACATGGGGCCTTTTGACTGAATCCAAATTTTAATTTGGATTAAAAAGCCCACACTTGAGGGCTTTAAGAGAAAAGATAATGGTCAGTTTGGGATGTGTTGATTTTAAGATGTCTATGGAACATCCATTTTGAGATGTCTAATAGGCAGTTGGAGATGGGATAGGAGAAGAGAAGGAGAAGAGAAGAGGGTCCACAATGGAGCTATGTGGGATGCCCATGGGCATGGGTGTGACCTGGATGAAAATCCAGCAAAGGAGACTGAGGAGCAGTCAGAGCAAGAGAAGAACCAGGAGAGGGCAGGGTTACAAAAACCCAGAAGAGGATGACTGCAGGTTTCAAAGGCTTCAGAAAGGTCAAGAAGGATGAGGTTATTGGATTTGTCAATGAAGAGATCATTGGTAATGTTGGAGAGAGAACTTTCCATTGAATGATGAGGTTGGAAGCCAGAATATGGAGAAGTAAAAAGAGACAGAAGAAAGGAAGTGGAGATACCATCGTAGATGACCTTCTCCAGGGATTCAATCCCAAAGGGCAAAAGAGACACAGGACAAGAGTTACAGGGGATGGATGGATCAAGTGAGAGTCTCGTGAGGATGGGGGAGATATGGGTATGTTTGTAGACAGATGGGAAGCAACCAGGAGAGAGCAAGAGATTGGAGATTAGTGAGAGAATGGGAGTGATAAAGCGGGGGAGCTGCTGGAGAAGACGGGATGGGATGGGATCACTTGTGCACATGTCAGGGAGAGCCACATCATCATGTGAGACAGGAGTGAAGGAGGAGATAGTGGAGGAAGACTTCTGAGTGAGATGAGGGAAGGAAGAGAGGAGGAGAGAGAATTTTTGGTAGTGGAGGACCTCAGTACTACTGTCTCCATAGCTACTTTAAGATTTGCAAAGCATTCTGCATAGATTATCTGATTTTATCCTCACAATAATCCTAGGAAGCAAGTGCTCTTATTATCCCCATTTTATAGACAAGGAACCCAAGGCAGACAGATATTATTTGCCCAGGGTCACACAGTCAGGAAGTATGGCACATTTTAACTTCGGTCTTCCTGATGCCAAGTCCAGTACTCTGTCTACCAGGCCACCTAGCTACCTCTGTCTGTCTACCTGTCTATCCACCCACCTATTTATTCATTTATCTATTCATCTATCTCCCCACCCATCTGTTTATTCATTTATCTATGTATCAATTTATTTATTCATCTACCCACCTATCATCTATCAACTTATTTCTCTCTACTTCTTTCTCCCTCTCTTTTCTCTCTCTCTCTCTACTTCTGTCTCTCTGTCTCTGTCTCTGTCTCTGTCTCTCTTCTCTGTCTCCCCCTTCCCCCTCCTCTCTCTCTCTCTCTCTCTCTCTCTCTCTCTCTCTCTCTCTCTCTCTCTCTCTCTCTCTCTCCCCCCCTCCCCCCTTTCTCTCTCTCCTTTCCCCCAGGGCTTATTCCATGACTATCCTTCTGTCCCCAGATCTGATTGCTTCTCCTCCTTTTCATCAAGCTTGGTAACTTAGGAATCACATACCTTGATGCCAAATAGCGGAGCTTTTCAGTTTCTCCATCTCCCTAGAGAGTGAGATGGAATTCCCTCCTGCTGCTTCCTCCAGCTCTGGAAAAAGCCAGCTACCACTTGCTCTCTGGTCTCCCCCAACCCTCTTCTTGCCTTTGTCCAGCTATATATACCTGGATGCTTCACCATCTTGAGCCTCCTTCTGGCCAAGGCCTTGGCCCTACCCTTCCATCTGAAAGAACTTCTCATGTGCCATAGACAATGGTCATTGGAAGGCAACCAGCCACCCCCAGGTACTCACCCACCTTTCTTCCCAACAGTGGCACTACTCTGTCATTCCTCTCCACCAAGAGCTGGCTATCGATTAAAAGGAAAGGGATCTTGACTGGACTCTCAATGAAGGGAAAGGGAAAAGAGTAGGACACTGCTCCTCACAACTGAGGTTACTTTCCTTGTCTATCCTGGAGTACACTCACTTTAAAAAAATTTTTTTATCGGCATTATTTTCTTTTTAAATTTTGAGTTCCAAATTCTCTCCTTCGCTCCCACTCCTCACCCACCCACTGTGAAGTCGATATAACATTAATTATACATGTGAAAGCAATATATCAATCCTACATGTGAAATCATACAAAATATATTTCTGTATTAGTCACATTTCCAAAAAAAGCAAGAAAAATAAAGTGAGAAAAATATACTTCAATTTGTACTCAGAGTTCCTCAGTTCACTCTCTGGAGTTGGAGGACATTTTTTCACCATGAATCTGTCGGCATTGTCTTGCATCACTGTATTAAGCAGAGAAGCCAAATCTTTCCCAATTGATCATTACAACATTGTTACTGTGCACAGTGATCTCCCGGTTCTTCACACTTCATTCTGTATCAGTTCACGTAAGCCTTGTCATGTTTTTCTGAAATCACCCCTCTCTATCACTTTGTAGCATAACAGTATTCCATTCTAATCATATTAGTACCATAACTTGTTCAGCCATTCCCCAACTGATAAGCATCTCTTCAATTTCCAATTCTTCCACAGCACCAGAGGAGCTGCTGTAAATATTTTTGCTACATCTAGGTCCTTTTCCTTTTTTGATCTCTTTGGGGTCCAGACCTAGCAGTGGTATTTCTGGGTCGAGGGGTGTCCACAGCTTAATAGCTCTTTGAGCATAATTCCAGCTCCTTCTGTAGAACGGCTGTGACTCCCCTAACAATTCATTAGTGTACCTATTTTCCCTCATGCCCTCCAGCATTTGTCATTTCTAATAGGTGTAAGATGGTATCTCAGAGTTCTTTTAAGTGTGTCTTTTTCTAATAAATGTTGATGTAGAACATTTTTTCATATGCCTATAGACAACTTCAGTTTTTTCTTCTGAAAACTGCCTGTTTATAACCTTTGACCATTTATCAATTGGGGAATAGTGCCTATTTTTATAAATTTGACTCAGTTCTATACCCAGTATATATTTGAGAAATGGGGTCTTTATCAGAGAAACTTGCTGTAAAATGTTTTTAAATGACACCACCATCTATGGTACCTCTTGGTAAAATGTGCTTTCCCTGATTATGCCTTTTAATTAGATTTGGTTTTGCTTTTGCTTTGTCTGAGATCACGATTGCTATCCCACCCGTTTTAAGTGCAGCTGAAGCATATTCAATTGTGCTCCTGCTCTTCGTTTTAACTCTGTCATTTCGTTTCAAGTGTGTCTCTTATACACAACATATTGTTGGATTCTGGTTTCTAATCCATTCTGCTGTCTGCTTCTGGTTTACAGGTGAGGTCATCCCATGCACATGCATAGTTGTGACTGTTGTTATTGGGTCATTTTAGTTGTCTGCAACTCTTCATGACCCCATTTGGGGTTTTCTTGGCAAAGATATTGGAGTGGTTTGCCATTTCCTTCTCCAGCTTATTTTACAGATGAGGAAACTGAGGCAAACAGGGTGAAATGACTTGCCCAGGGTCACACAGTTGCTAAGTATCTGAGGCTAGATTTGAACTCAGATCTTCCTTAGTCCAGGCCCAGAGGTCTATCCACTCTACCACGTAGCTGTCCACAGCGATGATTAGTAACTGTGCATTTCCCTCCATCTCGTTTTTATTTGTTTCTTTTTCTCTTTTCTCTCTTTTTATCTTGTACCTCCTCAAAAGTCCAATAAACACTGCTTCCCTCAATCCACCCTCCCTATTATCATTCCCTGCCTTTTCTCTTATCCCCTTTTCCTTCTATTTCCCTATTAGGTAAGTTACATTTCTATACACAACAGTGTGTATGTGGTATACATATTTCATTTCATATATGTGTATGTATATATACATATATATATGTTTTCCCCTCTACTGTTAAAGCTCTTCCCCTTGTGCACATATTTTATGTGAGAAAATTTTCCCCATTCTGCATCTCCCTTCCCCCTTCTTCCCTATGCATCCCTCTTTTTCCTTTCTTTTTTTTTTTTTGGAGAGCATCCCAACATCATCGACTCACACCCATGCCCTCTGTCTATGCAAACTTTTTTTAATTACCCTAATAATAAGGTTCTTACGAGTTACATGTATCATCTTCCCAAATAGGAATGTAAACAGTTTAACTTTATTGAGTTATGATTATGAGATAATTTGTGATTTATTGAGTAATTTATGATTACTTATTCATATTTACCTTTATATGTTTCTTGAGTCTTATTTCTGAATGTCAAATTTCCTATTCATCTCTGGTCTTTTCATCAGGAATGCTTGAAAGTCCTCTATTTTATTAAATATCTATTTTCCCCTGAAGGATTATACTCAGTTTTGCCGTATAGGTGATTCTCGGTTGTGTCCTAGCTCCTTTGCCTTGCAGAATACCACATTCCAACCCCTCATTTTACTAGGGGATGAGGGGATTGAAAAGGACCCACCACCAAGTAAATACCACTTGTACTTATTGAAAATTAATTTATCAATTAAACACCTACTATGTGCTTAACTCTATCCTGAGACTAGGCTGCAGGGGATACAGGATAAAAAAACAAAACCAAAACCAAAAACCAAAACCATGGTCTCTGCCCTCCAGGAATGTACATAGTCTGGTTGGGGAGGATAGAGATAGAGACTGGACCTGTAATTTCATTACGATAAGGACCTCCCTAATGAAGAATCTGGGAATCTAGCAAGGCACATTGGTACAGTGTGTGCAACTTTGTAGTCTTAGAGAGTTGTCTGGAGCCCTAAGAGGTGAAATCGCTTGCCTAGTGTCACTAAACCAAGATGTGTCAGAGACAGGATTTGAACTCAGGTCTTCCTAGCTCTGGAGTCAGCTCTACTACATCAAGTTTCCTCACTGTGGAGATACACAAGGGTTAAACTGAAGCTCAACCCATAAACAGACATTTAAGTACCTGCTATGGCCAAATATTTGTATTAATTTCATTGTAAGGAGCTACTAATGGACTCAAGGGCTGGGGGCTCTCCCTCACTCTGTCTCCCTCAGCATGCCTTACTCCAGAAACCTGGGAATCTAGTCCGAATATGCTTCAGTGCTCATGAAGCCTGCTCTCTAATAAGAAGGGGTCAGACTACCTTTTCTCACACTCTTCAAGCTTGTTAACACTCACCCAAACCCCCCAACCTCTAGGGACAAAGAGAAGTTCAGCCTCAGCACCAGGGTCCATCAGTCAGAGATCTACCCACCCTCAGGAGAATTCCATGAGAAATCTAGGAAACGGTTGGGGCGGGGGAGAGATTCCCTTCCAACTTGGAACTGTGAGTTACCCTTTACCCCATGTGCTCCCAAAGCTTGAGTCCTCTTCCACTGGATTCTGTTCTTGGGGGTATGCATTCTGGGCTTTGTGGGGAGGGGGATGTATTTATACCAACTGTTCTTGCTACACTATCTCAGGAAGTAACTCCAACTAAAAGCTAATTAAGTCTGCCTGGTAATCAATAAGAATTTGTACTAGAAGAAACTCAACACTGAGGTTTGCTCCCTAGAATCCAAAGGGTAGAAGAAGCAGTTGCTGCTCTTTAGGGACCCAACCTGCTGGTCAGCTACAAATGAGGAGAATTAGCCCTGAGGGTATGATATAAATATATGCAGAATGTCTACCAACTAGATAGATGGTCACTGTTGTGGGTGAAGGCACGAGGGGAATTCAGAAAGGTTTCATGTCGTGCTGGAGCTGAGTAGCTTGAAGGTGAGAAGGGAATATATCCAGGTCTTTGTCTTGGCTTAGGGAACCGCCTCCCTCCCGGGGTTTTGACGGAATACAGGTTCATTCTAGAGGTGAATCTGACCCTAAAGAGAGGAAGGAGGTCAGTCTTGCTCTCTGACTTGTTGCTCCCATCCAAGGGTAAAACTCTTGGGAAATCTCTTTTAAAAACTTAGCAAGGGCAAGAGTCTAGGGTCACTCCGAAATGTAGGTAACAGGGTCCCTACTAGAAAAGCTTGATAAGAATATTAAGCATAGCACTTCTATTTACTTAGGACTCAGAGATAACAAGTGAGTTTTCTTTGGCTAGGGGAAATTGAAAGTATAATTTCCTCCTGCCCTTCCCCCATCCTGAAGGAAGACCCTAGCCTTTGTCAATTCGATTCAATACATCTTTATTAATCACCTATTTTGTGCAGGTCACTGAGGGTACAAAGACTGAAAAAAAAAAAGAAGTCCCAGGTCTCATTCTATGGATTACAAAAGCTGGGGCCAGAGGTTTGTATCCACAAGGAAACAGAAACCCCAAATCAGATTATAGGTAGCCAGGGAAAGTCTTCGTAATGAATCACCCTAATGCCTTTAGGCAAGAAATAAGGGACTTGGAGCAAATCTCGAGGATCCAAATGTGAAACAAAGGAGGAGCCAGGATAGCTGGCATGGGGGCGGGGGCACGTGGGAATGCCACAAGGACTGTGGGAAACAGCTGTGGAAAGTACCTGGCTCCAACCCAATCCCAGAGCCTTCACCAGCCAGCCAGTGGGGCTCTCTTGCATCTCTCCTCCTTTCCCTGGTGATATACGATTGATCCAATCCACAGGCCTAGTGTGAGTGACAATATCATCTCACCTACGCTCCAGAAACCACTCTGGGAATCTAGGACATGGTAGCTATCGAACCTTAAGAAGTAAGAAAGAGATTTAGGAGAAAGGGGCACTGGGTCTGAAGTCAGCAGATTGGTGTTTGAATTCTGGTTGTACTGTTCAGACAGTCTTGGTTGCTAAGGCCCATCAGTGCAGTATCCCATGCTCCAGACCCTTCCTTGACTTTAGAGAACAAATGGGAGACTCTAATGGTGGGAATCTGTCAAATGGTGCTGAGGGGAGCATATATTTGTCATACAAATAGGGCTGACCTTGAGCCCACAGAGGAGAGATGTGTCCTCCCACACCTAGCATCTCCCAGGCAGGGCTGAATCTCAACAAAATCGAGAAATAGGTCATTTCTCTTCCCTACCCTGGTTTCCCCTTTGTATGCTTTTTATAGCTGTGAGTGACATCATCAATGTCTCTTTCTTTTGGGTACGTGGTAATCTTTCTCCCTATTGAAACAAGTGCCAGGAAAAGATCTGAGAAGCTCCTTCACATGAAGAAAAGTCCTAATGTGCTGTCCCTTTCCAGAGATCTTTCTTTGTATTTTCACAAAGCAAAGCCTTAAGCCAAAGGAAGAATTCTCTAATTGTGTATTTTCAAATATCTTCGAGTGTATGGGGGAAAGATTTGGGAGTTGGGAGTTCTTGGTTATCATCATACAAAATATGTTTAATAGGTAACCAGCACTATCTGGAAAGCTACACAGATTAAGTGACATGTTCAGGATCTCTGCCCTCAGTGAGCAGAAGCATCTAAGACACAAACATGCCAACAGAGTTTGGCTTTTAAGCCAACAATGTAGAAGGCTCAGAGTTGCTCTACCTGGTTCCAGTTGGCCTTGCAGGAACTTGGCTCCTGGCCATCCAGTGACGTAGTGCCAAATGGGCTTGGAATTTTGGTACAGCATGGCAGACTTTGAATGATCCCGTAGTACTCCTCTACTCCAAAACGGGCAGGAGGGGCAGGGGGCTGCACCAGTTAGAAGAAGAGGCAGCTTTTGTCTCAGTCTCTCTTTCCTCTGATCTTTCAGATAACTTCATGTAACTCCACAACTTCCACGAGTGGTGGGGAAGAGCTTGTCTATCTGCACTCAGCATCGTAGTGACTGTGCCCACATGGTAGCTAGGGCATGGGGATTTAACTAGGCAAATGGGGTCCCGGGCCCCTGCCTGCCTTTTTTGGTTTCTGTGTTTATTTTTTCATGATCATTGGCAAATGAGTTTCTATCCTGAGATGGACATTCCCAGGCTTAGAGGTGACTTTGTGCGTTTGAGAAGTCTAGTTGTCCTGGGTCCCATTCAGTTAGGGTGAAGGGCAGGAGTTCCTGGCAGCTATCCCAGGGCTCTTAGATAGGATAGACACCAACAAGAGGACTGGGTTTTTCCCAGCAGACACATGGGAAATTATTTAGACAGTACAGATCCTGGGTGGCATGTGAAATGTCTTATTGACAGCCCTGCAGCCTGCCTTATATTCTTTTTAAAAATATATTTCCACATTAGTCATGTTATAAAGAAGAATTAGAACCAAAGGGAAAAACCCTAAGAAAGAAGGGGAGAGAGAGAGAGAAGAGAGAGAGAGAGATGAAACAGTATACTTGGATCTGCATTTAGACCCCAGAGTTCTTTCTCTGGATGTGGATAGCATTTTCCATCATGAGTGTTTTGGAGTTGTCTTAGATAATTGCATTGCTGAGAAGAGCTAAATGTATCAAAGTTGGTCATCACACAATGTTATTGTTACTGTGCACAATGTTCTCCAGGTTCTGCTCACTTTACTCAGCATCAGTTCATGGCAAGTCTTTCCAGGTTTTTCCAAAGTCTGCCTGCTCATCATTTCTGTCTTTTTAAATCAATTTATTTATTTATTTATTTTTAGTTTTCAAATTCACTTCCATAAGATTTTGAATTCTAAATTTTCTCCCCTCCCTCCCCTCTCCTCTCCCCAAGACTGTGTGCAATCTGATATAGGCTCTGCATATACATTCACATTAGACATATTTTCAAATTAGTCATATTGTAAAGAAGAATTAGCACCAATGGGAGAAACCATGAGAGAGAAAGAGAGAGGCAGAGACAGAGAGACAGAGAGAGACAGAGACAGAGAGAGAGCAAATAGTATGCTTCGATCTTCCTTCAGACTCCATAGTTCTTTTTCTGCATGTGGATAGCATTTTCCATCATGAGTCTTTTGGAGTTGTCTTAGATGCTTGCTTTGCTTTGAAGAGCTAAGTCTATCAAAGTTGGTCATTGCACAATGTGGCTGTTACTGTGTAAATATTCTGGTTCTGCTCGCTTCGCTCAGCATCAGCTCATGTAAATCTTTCCAGGTTTTTCTGAAGTCCTCCTGCTCATCATTTCTTATGAAACAATAGCATTCCATTACATTCATATACCACAACTTCTTCAGCCATTCTCCAATTGATGGGCATCCCTCAATTTCCAATTCTTGGCCACCACAAAAAGCTGCTATAAATATTTTTGTACATGTGGGTCCTTTTCCCATTTTTATGATCTTTTTGGGATACAGACCTAGAAATGGTATTGCTGGGTCAAAGAGTATGCACAGTTTTATAGCCCTTTGGGCATAGTTCCAAATTGCTCTCCAGAATGGTTGGATCAGTTCACAACTCCACAACGATGCATTAGTGTTCCAATTTTGCCACATCTTCTCCAACATTCATCATTTTCCTGTTTTATCATATTAACCAATCTGATAGGTGCAATGTGGTACTTCAGAGTTGTTTTAATTTGCATTTTTCTAATCAATAGTGATTTAGAACACTTTTTTCATATGACTATAGATAGCTTTAATTTCTTCATCTGAAAACTGCCTGTTCATATCCTTTCATCATTTACTAATTAGAGAATGACTTGTATTCTTATAAATTTGACTCAGTTCTGTATATATTTTAGAAAGTGCTTTATATTCTAATGAGCCTCTCAGAAGACTGTAACAGTAATCATAAATTACTGAATCTTGTTTTAAATTGTTCTGTTAATCTGCTCTGCATCTATGTTTGGCATTTCTTTTGTGTGTAGAAATAAATGACCTGTCCCTAATCTGATTCATATTGTACATGGATTACCACTTTTTTATTCTCTTCTTTGGAAAAAAAGCCCTAGACACAAACCATAACCTAAGCTATAATTAAAATTGTCACATGACACCAAAGCATGGGCTGAACAAGACAAGAATGTGAAAGCAGGAAGCCTAGCCCTGGTGTCATTGGACGCCAGGTTCCCCAGGACTAAACCTGGTCCAATGACATGCCTGTATACAGAACAGAGAGCAGATTTGGTATCCCTACCCTTGTGGGTTCAATGACAATTTCTCAGAGTTAGATGACAAAAAAAAAGTTTTTTTCAACTACTGCCTCTGTGTAAAAATGAGTTTTTAAAAAGAAAGTTACTACTCAAGAAACAGCAATGGTCATTAGACCAAAAGACAGATTAATCCAAGATATGTCATCCCTAATTTACAGTGGGGGAACTGAGGAAAAAGAGAAACAGGAATTTTACTAGGGGCAGCTAGGTGGCATAGTGGATAGAGCATTGGCCCTGGATTCAGGAGGACCTGAGTTCAAATCCAACCTCAGACACTTGACACTTACTAGCTGTGTGACCCTGGGCAAGTCACTTAACCCCATTGCCCCCTCAAAAAATAAATAAAATAAAATAAAAATGAAAGAGGAATTTACCCTTCATCAAAGACTAGTTCCAAAATCTTCCAGGTTAATAACACTGTCTGGCAAAGGCTGTGATCAATATCAGCCTTCAGGTGCAGGAAAACATGCCTATATAGGATGGGGGTCTCCAGCGAGATCTGAGGGAATGATGAGAGGGGGTGGACCACGGACAGGGAGGCAAAGCACTGAATTGGAACTAATGTTGTCCGTGTGTTAGGGGGATCAGTAGTGATCTGTTAACACGGGGGAGGTACGAAACACAAGGTAGGTAAGAGATGAATCTAGCAACTTCGGGCTGGTGTAACAGGATGCGAAGAAGGGTTGAAAACTGTCATGGGTTTCTAGGGATCTTCCCACTGGGGTTATCCAGCAGGCTCTGCCCATCCCCAGCATCTGCTAGCGGCTCGTTCTGGGCTGGAGACTTGACAGCCCACACAGTCCATCTGTGGCAGGTGAGCTGAGTAGTTGTGATTTCCTCTAGTGGGGCAGAAGCCATAGGTTTAATTCCCATAAAGGCCATAAATATTCCTGTGAGTCACCGACTAAAGCCCTAGGGTCAGCCAGTTATCTTCTAAGTGAAGGCTCTTAATCCCATAGCACATCAGATAAAAGAGCATGGCTAAGCCAGTGCAAATCCATAGCCTTTCATGGGCATGTTACTGGGAGCATGAGCCCTCCTGACTGGGTACCTAAAGGCCATCAGAAAATCGGGTCTGGTGTGGTGGCAACAGCACCGGCTTGCAGTCAGAGCGTTTGGGTTTGAATCCAAACTTACCACCGCTGCCCCTGTCTGGGCCTCAGTTTCCTCATCTGTAAAATGAGATATCCCTTCCATTTCTTAATCCATGATCATAAATGCCATAATCCCAGGGACTTTCGTGTATGATGGCAGAACTTATTTGGGGTCAGGAGCAGAATTTTAGGTCTATTAAATAAATAAAATAGTGTTTAGTATTTTGAAAAACCTTAAAGTGCTATGTAAATGTGAGGTATGATTATTATTATTACATTGAGGGACAATAATAAAAATAATCATAGCTAGAATTTAAATAAATGGTGCTTTAAAGTCATCAAAGCACTTTACAAATATCATCTCATTTGATCCTTACAACAGCTCTGGGAGGTAAGTGCTATTATGATCTCCATTTTACAGTTGAAGGAACTGAGGCAGGCAGAGTGACTTCCCCAGGGTCACACAGCTAGTGAGTGTCTGAGACCAGCTAGACATGGAATTTTGTTTCATTTTACATAGAAAGAAACCGAAACTCAGAGAATGGATGGGGTTTGCCCAGGGTTACAAAGCTAGTTGGTGGCAGAGCTCACATTACAGCCTGAGTTTCCATGATGAACACAGAGAAGCATGGAAAGACCTACTGGAACTAATGCAGAGGAAAGTGAATATCACCAAGAAAACAATTTACCCAAAGACCACAACAGCATAAATAGAAAGAACCACAACCACAAAATCAGCAAAAGTAAATGTTTCAAAATTACCCAGAACAAGCATGGCCCAAAGAAGAGATATGACAAGACCCTCCCCCCACTCCTTGGCAAGGGGGATGGGGGTCCACAGGTGTGGAATATTGCATGCATATATTATTTTTTCCTTGATGTTTAAATGTTTTGCTGATTTTTTTCTTCTTCTTAAAAAAAAAAATCTTTGTTTTACAAGAGGGCTCTCTGGAAGGGGAAGGGATCCAGGGAGATATTTAGGTGATAGAAAAGCAAAAGCTATCGATAAAAATTTTTTAAGAAAATTCTTTAAAAAATTTTAAAGAAACAAATAAAAAATGCAAAAATAAAAGACTTTGAATTTCCTGACTTCTGGCTTTTCTGACTCTAGGGGTGGAAAGAACACTGCAGTTGGAACCATAAGATGTGGGCTCAAATTCCGGCTCTGCTATAAACTAGCTGTGTGACCTTGGGTGAGGCCTCAGTTTCCTCCTCCATAAAATGGGGCAGTTGGACTATATGATCCCTAAGGCCTTTTCTGTTTTCTGTGGTTCTGGGATCCTCCCCTTTCCACTCCAATTCTATCTTCTAGAAGTTTAGAAACATGACAGCCAAAGCCCAAGGTGGGTCCATGGGCCAGGGAGAGGAGGAATCCTGATGCCGAGAGCTGCCTTGCCTCCGATGCCCTTCCCCTCTGGCTGCCTTCATCCGCCTCTCTCTGGAGTCTGGCACTGCTTTCATCACCTCTGTGTGCATATGATACATATCTCCAAATAGACTGTGTCCCTGCCTGACTCAGACTAGTCTCATCAAGTTGGCAGGCATGGAGGGACACGGGGAATGCCCAAGTGTCTTTGCTCACTTCAGCCCTCTTCCCCAAACACCCCAGTGCTAGCCACCCTTCAAGGCCTGCTTCTTCTGCAAAGCCCTCCCTGACCACCTCGGGCCCATAGTGCCATCACTGTGGCCCCTTTAGTGTTCATTTATGTTCCTTTAATTTTCTTTTTTATAGATACATTCGCACAACAGAAATTTCCTAACAAAGAAAAAGCAAAAAGAGTCCCTGTCCTCAAGAAGCTTGTATTCTAATGGAGGAGGCATCACATATAAATCAACCCTTGGATAATGAATCTGGAGTTGAAAGAGGAGAGGTCTTAGAGGAAAAGAGGCTGGCAGCAGGGAGGTTGGAAGGGAGGGAGAGATGGGGACCAGAAAAGGCCTTCTGGAGGAGGTAGACCTTGAGCATGCATGAATCTTTTCTATTTTTTTTTTTTTAGGCAATTGGGGTTAAGTGACTTGCCCAAGGTCACACAGCTAGTAAGTATCAAGTGTTTGGTGTGAGGCCAAATTTGAACTCAGGTCCTCCTGACTTCAGGGCAGGTGCTCTATCCACTGTGCCACCTAGCTGCCCCTAGAATGCATGAATCTTAAAAGGAAGCTGGAATTCTGAGAGTTAGAGATTGGGAGGGACCAGGCAATCCAGGTATGAGGCACAGCCATTGCAAAGGCCTGGAGATAGAAGATGGAGATGGAATGTCAAGTGAGGAACAGCAAATAGGCAGCACGCCCAGATCATTAAGTGTGTAGAGGGCTGTAATGAGTGAGAAGACTGGGAGGGGAGGAAGGAGCCAAGAGGTGAAGGGTTTTTAATGTCAAATAGGGGAATTTGTATTTGGTTCTGTGGGATCAAATAGGGAGCCCTTGGAGCTCCCAACAAAGTAATAATGGCTCACACTTACCTCGAGTTACAAGATTTATGACCTCCACATACACTATCTCAACCCACCAAACCCCACTCACTCTCTATGTTATACTAAGCTAGCTGCTTAATGATTTCTCTGGGTCTCAGTCGCCTCATCTGTAAAATGAAGGGTATAGCCAACATGAACCCTAAGTTCCCTAAACAGTTAAGCAAAACCCCCAGGTGTGTGGTTGTAGGTGGTCTATCAGTGAGCTTCCACTTTCGTAATTTACTGATTGTAAGAGAAAGGAAGGATGTTTTCTGTGACTTTCGCAGTATGGTGTCATCACCCGCCGTTGGAGTGGACTTGATTCTGAGACATTTAATTTCTCGTTATAAGAGTCTCTGTATTCTTTGGGCTTGGTTTTCTTCACTCAAGTCTTCTTATGCTTCTCTAATATATTGCATTATATTCACACCTGAGTTCCTGCAGTTTCCCCAATCACTGGGCACGTACTTTGTTTCCAGGTTATCTTTATCTGCAGCACTCAGATTCCTTTTCCCGTTTGAAATCCACTCAAGCAAAATTTCTTGCCCAGTCCAAATTAGGGTGGCTGTAATATACCGACCCCAAGTCATTCATTCTCTCTCCTCTCTCAAGGAGTTTAGCACCTGACTCGCCACCTTTCTTTCCTCCTCCATGCCTGCTGTTATAGCAGGAGACTTCAGCATTTAAATCGATGTTCTTTCAAACTCCTTAACCTACCCCTTTCTCAGTCTCCTTAAGCCCCATACCTACCCCTCCTAATCTCAGTTATGCATAGGGATGTTCACACACCATTACCTCTAAGTGTTGCATATCCCAAATTAGACACTCTCAAATTCCCCCAACTGACCATAACCTCCTATGATTCTACTTCTCCCTATGCTTTACCCACCCTAAACCTATTGAGAGAAATGATTATTAATAACCAATGATTTGGGGAGATTCAGATTTCCCCCTTTTTCTTTTAACTTCATTTTAAGAACTTAGTCTCTGAAAGTTGAGCTAACCTTCTCTTCTATCCAGACCCCACCCAGGGAAGGAAGCCATTGTGCTCTACTCAGGTTTGGTCGGGGCTAAATTCTTTGAATAGATTGCCCAAGGCTGGGGGTGGGGGTGAGGAGCAATTTGAGAAGTAAATGGCATAATCAAAGTTCGGGTCCAGCCCCTCATTGTAATATTCATTTTCTCTGGTTAACCAGAGTTGAATGCCACCTTTGGGAACATCCCCCTTTCAATGAGCATATAAACCCATGACCATCACCATAATTGTCTGGTCTAAGAGAGAGATGGCCAAATGACCATCCTTTTATTAATGAACATGCTGGCATTATTAATAAAATGATTAAATTACCCAGAAATTATGTCTCTTGAACCTTTTTAAATGCCACCCTATTCTCGATCATGACCCCCATATTTTCTGAGACCATTAACCCTGCTCTGATTTCACTTTCCTCCCTTTCCACTCCAATAATTAGCCATTTCAACCCTACCCTGTCCTCTGCTCTCAAATCCCTAGCCCCCTTGTTCTATTGCTGCTTATCTCTTGCTCTGAATTACTCTCACTATCAGCCTCCTCCACTCTTAACCCTAGCTGTTTAATGCAGCTGGAGGAAGTCTCACAAATATGCTGATGGGGCACATTACAATTTCATGTTATGCAACCTCAACTGGGCCTTCACTGTAGCAGGGTAGTGCTCTTATTACTTTACTGAAAAGAAAACGAAGGTCACTTGAAATCATCTTCTTGAGTTGGGAGATGGAATGTTGTGTGTGTGGAGCAGTATGAAGGCCTATGTAGCTAAATCATGGTATCCTTGGAGGAGAGTAAAGCAGAAGACTGGACTAGGGGGTTGTATCCAGGTTGTGAAGGGCCTTGGATGACAAATAGAAGATTTTATATTTGATCCTGGAGATAATACAGAACCACTGGTAAAGTTTACTGAGCAGGGAGGGGTCATGGTCAGCCTTTGCTTTGGGGAGATTACTTCAGCTGCTGAGTGGAGGGTGCCCGGGGAGAGACCTAAGACAGGGACACCAGCCATAGATAGGGCTATTGAAACAGTCCAGGGGTGAAGCGATAAGGGATAGCCCTGGGGTTGTGGCGGTGTGAATGAAGAGAATCTAGGGGACCCAGGAAAGTTCTGAAGTTGGACCAGAAGGAAGAGTCATGAAGAAAACCAAAGAGAACTGCTCCAGCAGACTGCCAGAAATCTGCAAAGGCTATGAGGACAGACAGCTAGCAGAGGCAGACAGCCCAGGCCAAAGCCTCAGCTCCACAGGCAGAAGATGAGCATACCTGGCTTCACACAGACTCTTCACGGCTGAATTTTCCCAGCTTTTGCCAGATGCACCAGAAATATCACACTGGCTGTTCTGGTTGAATAGTGAGGTGATATCCCATAATTGTTTTAATTTGTATTTTTCTGATTATTTATGCCTAGGCCGTGGGGCACTCAGGTAACCATCCCCAGCCATAACAGGAGACAGACAGGGCCAGATCAGCACCCAGGAAGTCTTGCCAGAGACAAAATAGGAGACAGTGCCAGAGCGAGACTAGTGCCCAGGCAACCCATGCCAGTCCAATGCCCAGAAGGCCTGTATTCAAGCCACAGCAGAAGACGAGGCCAGACTGGCACTCAGGTAATCCAACGCTCAGGCAGAAGGCACCCAAAGAGGGCTACAGTTTCTGTTCAACCCTTGCTGGAGCCACATCATGATCCAAGGCAGCGCCTTGGAAAGCAGTACTTAGGGTTTTTTAGGGTGCCTTCTACTAGCACAGTCAACAACATTGGATTTGGGCCTGTTAGGGGCAGAGGAAAGGACAAAACCAATGCTGGGTCTGGGGCTACACGAGGAAAAGGCGACAGAGAAAACCAGAAACCCAAACTAAAACTCTACATTGAGCCACCAGAGCCTAAACCAAAACCCAGCATCTCCTGCAGATGGTAAGGCCTGGTCTTTGCCACCATCTTTGGGAATAAGCAGGGCCTGCTGACTGCATCCAAGAGTACAGGGAAGAACAGAATCTGAGCAAGGTCCCAGTCCAGAAACTAAGGCTGGAGATATGGGTAAACAAAAGAAAATGGCCAGTGGCTTGAAAGAAACCCAAGAGGTAAACCCAGAGGAAAATGAGAGACAGAGAGAGAGAGAGAGAGAGAAGAGAGAGAGAGAGAGAGAGAGAGAGAGAGAGAGAGAGAGAGAGAGAGAGAGAGAGAGAGAGAGAGAAGACAAGAAACAAAGAAAGAGTCCTTACAGAAAGGAATGTCTTATTGTGTTTCAGGTCAACTCAAAAGAACGAGGAGGTACCAATTATAATTTCAGGTATGGAAACAGTAAAAATAGATATGATTAAAAGAGATAAAAAGAGAAACTACATTATGCTTAAAGTTACTATAGACAATGATCAATACAATACTTCATATGTATGTACCAAATGAAATAGTATCTAAATACTTAAATGAAAAAGTTATTGAAGTACTGAAATAGAGAATAAAACAATAATATTAGGATGATTCAATCTATCATATTCGGATCTAGAAAATCTACAAAAAAGGGGAAAAAAAGAAGTTAAGGACCAGAATAAAATATTTTAAGAGTTAAGTATGATAAATTTTTGGCAATTACTGAATGGAAACTGAAAGGAGTATATGTATTTCTCCATTGTGCATGGCACCTTTACAAAAATTAATTGCATTTAATTATTTTGTGTATGTTTGTATACTTCATTTTGTATTTATATATGTATGTATTGTCTCTTCCATTACAAATGTAAGCTCCTTCCAAGTAAGATTTGGTTCGCTCTTTGTACTTGTATTCCAGGCAACTAGAACAGTGACTGACACATAACAAGGGCTTAATAAATACTTGTTGATTGATTCATAAAAGCTCACAAATACAGAAAAGCAAAAATGTTAAAGATATTTTAAACACTTTGCTGACCACTATGCAATAAAAATTATATTCAATAAAGAACTATCAAAGAAAAGGTTAAATATCAGAGATTAAGCTTAATCCTAAGGAATTAGTAAATTAAAGAACAAATCACAGAAATAACAAATAATTTCATCAAAGAAAATGACAATGAGACAAGTTTTGGGATGTAGCTAAAATAGTCCTTAAGGGGAAGTATATATCTCTACATGCTTTCATAAGAAAGAAAGAAAAAAAAGAACAGATTAATGGAGCATGAAACAAAAATAAAAACAAAAAATAGAAAGAAAAAAACCAAAAAAACCAAACCACTGAATTAAAAATTCTGAAAAACTCAAAAAGAGATTAAGAAAGCAAAAAATCCACAGGTCAATAAAACCAGAAACTAGTTGAAAAAAAAACCACCAACTTACAAAATGTAAACAGATATACAAATTAATAAACTAGTCTAACTTTTTCTTAAAAGAGAAGAAAACCAGTTGCCACTATAAAAAATGAAGATAATTCAAAACAATTGAAGTGAAATAAAGAAAACTATGAGAAACTATTTTGCCCAATTATATGTCAACAAAATTGATAAATAGAAGAATATTTATAAAAATATAAAATATTCAGACTAACAGAAAAAATACAGAATTTAATAATTCAATTTTAGAAAAAGAATTAGAACAAGACATAAGTAAATTCCCAAATAAAAAACTCCAGATGAATTTATAAGTACTATAAAATATTCAAAGAACAATTAATTTCAATATTACACAAATCATTTGCAAAAATGGGAAAAGAAAGGATCCTACCACACTCCTATGATACAAATATGAATCGTCTATAATTTTCTTTCTCTGCTTCATCTAAAACAATTCAAATGGAAGCAATTCAGTTTCCTGGCATGACTGATAAGATAGTCCAGGTTTCAAAGGTCAGCACAATGGCTCTGTAGACCTTCAGTTGGGTAGTCAGTCCAATACCTCTCTCCCACTTTCCTTCAGAGCCCTCCCAAACACTGAGCTAGCTCTGGCAATGTGTGCCTCCCTGGAAAGTATACTGCAAAGGTAAGTGATCTTTCCCACAGTATTCAAAACTTTTTCATTTGCTGTAACTGATGGTTCCACGTATTGATGGTGTGGTGCTGACTGGTGGAGCACCTGTGTTTTCTTGATGTTAATTGTTAGGGCAAAATTAACAAAGAATTGATCCATACTTTGTTGCATCTCCTCTTCAGAGGTTATATGGAGTGCTCAATCATCTTCAAACAAAAAATCATGCACCAGCTCTCCTTCCACTTTAGTCTTGGCTTGTAACCTCTTCAAGGTAAATAATTTCCCATCGGTGTGGTAGCTGACCCATGTTCATCCCCATTTGAAAGTGTTTGACAACACGACTGAAAACATCATGCTAAAAAGCATGGGGGCAAGCACACAGCCCTGCTCCATTCCATTGGTGACTGGGAAAGAGTGAGAGCATCATCCGTCATCCCATGAACCTGTGGGAGCATGCCATCATGGCACTGATGTACAATAGTGATGAACTCTATTTGACATAATTTCCCAGAAGCCCTCTTGACTGACAGTATCAAAGGCCTTGGTCAGATTGACAAAAGATAGCAAAAAATAGAGAGGAGTGGTCAGAGGGGTAGAAGGTGAACCATGAGAGTCATGTACAATGTCATAGAAGCCAAGGGAAGAGAGAACATTAAGGAGGGGCTAGTCTAAGAGTGCCAAGTGCTATGGAGAGGTCAAGGAGGATGAGGACAGAAAAAATACCACTTGAGCTGGTGATAAAGGGTCACTGGTGACCTTGGAGAGAATCGTCTCAGCAGATTGATAGGGATAGAGTAAGGGTTTGGGGAGTTACTGGGTGATGAGACAGCGAGTATAGACTATTCTTTCTAGGAGTTTGAAAGTGAAAGGGAAGGAAAGATAATAGCTTAAGGTGCCCATACAGGGGAAAGGGACTGCAGATGGTTTTTTGGTTAGGGGACACCTGCCCTAGCGATTGTGTTGTGAACAGATTTTTTAATGGTTATTTTTTTGTTGTCCCAATTATTTAGTCTTTTCTTTATTTCAGTAATTAGTCCACATAAAAATCCTAAATTGTTCCTGGGTGAGTTAATTCCCACATCTTTGATGTTTTTTCTTATTTTGTTTTTAAATTTTATTATCTATTTATTTCTAACATTTATTTAAAAATTTTTTTGAGTTTCAAAATTCTCTCCCTCCCCCTCCCCACCCCTTCCCACCCTATTGTGAAGGCAAGAAAGGTGATATAATTATACATGTGAAATCATGCAAAACATATTTCCAAGTTAGCCACGTTGCAATGTGAACAGGTTTTTAAAAAGAAACAAGGCATATTCTCTGCCCTGAAGGATCTTATGATCTAGTTGAGGAAATGAAACAGACACAAGAAAGAGTCACATTTATGAAGTGAAATAAGTTTACATTCTGGGTAGCTAAGCAAACAGCTTAGAAAAAGCCTTCTTTCCCTGACTGCTGTCAAAATAAACTTGGTCCACCTTGTCTTGGCCCTATTCATCTTGCCTCAATCCAGAGACTGCTTGCGCAATAGTTTAAAATTTGTAAGCACAAGGGACAGCTAGGTTGCACAGTGAATAGAGCACTGGCCTTGAAGTCCTGAATTCAAATCTAGCCTTGGACACTTACCAGTTGTGTGACCCTGGGCAAATCACTTAATTCTGATTGCCTCCAAAAAAAAAGCTGCAAGCACAGAACAATGCACCTTGTTTGGGCCTTGGGGTCCCAGAGTAAAGGAGTCCGGGGGAAGGGGGACCATCAGCAAAGAAGGGCAAGAAGGATCCAGTTGACTCTGGAGTCAGAAGACCTAGGGTCATTGGCTGTGTGACTTTGGGCAAATTATTTAATATCCCTCCGCCTCAGTTTCCTCGTCTATAAAAAAAATATGATCAATATACTGCTTGCCTTTTCACTGTGGAGGAAGGGGAGAAAGGGAGAGAATCAGAAACTCAAAATTTTTTTAAAAAGGAATATTACATTAGTTGGAAAATAAATGAAATATTTTAAAATTAAAAAATGAAGGAAAAAAAAGACTGATACTGCCTGGTTGTTGGCACCATTGGTGAAAATCCAGAAGCAGGTTTTAGTCCTGCACTTGCAGTTAATCAGCTGTGTGACCTAAGTAAACCACAGCATTTCTCTGGGCCTCTGGAGCTGTGAAAATAAGGGGTTTGGACTTGATGATATCCAAAGTCCTTTATGATCTTGCCTCCTCTGCAAGGGCTGCTGGGAGCTGAGGGGTCCCCTGGTTTCATTTACAGCCGGCCAGATGGAACTGGTTCCCATCCCAGCTTATCTTCAGTGGCAGGAGGGGGAAGTGAGGAAGAAAGCTTTCTCCTAAAACAGCTCTAAATGACATAAAGAAAGCACAGAAGAGGGAGAGGGGGGAGGGAGAAAGAGGGAGAGACAGAGTGAGAGTGGAGAGGGAGAGAGAATGAGAGTGTGTGGTGGAGGGAGGGAAGGAGGGATAGAGAAACGAAGGGAGGGAGGGAGAATGAGAGTGTGGTGGAGGAAGGGAAGGGAGAGAGAGAGAAATGAAGGGAGGGAGAGACAAAGACAGCCTGGTAGAGTCATGGTACTATATATCAGATCATCATAATCACAGGATCATGGAGTTTTAGAGGTGGAACCCTAAAGGTCTAGTCCCCCATTGTATACAGAGGACCAGAGAGGCCGAGTGGCTTACCTGGGACAGAATCCACCAGATTCTGTGACACCTAGGGAGCTCTCAGATTATTCTCCTCGGTCAGGTTCTAGGGTCTGCTAGGAGCTCCTACCAGCAATAATGACTGATGTCCCTCCCACCCAGTATCACAGCAACAGAAGGAACTTTAAGAGCTCATCTGACCTCAATTTTCCAGGCCCAGGGGGCTGATGTAATCCTGAGCATTCTCAGAGTCTGAGCTCCTAGCAGCCTCTTCCCACGAAGCTCAGGTGCCCTTGCCTCCTGATGGCGCACCCCAGCTCAGCTGGTCATCCTCCTGCTTCCTTCCACCTCTCCCTGGCTTCCCGACAGGCCGGCTCCCTTCGCCTTCACCCTAAGGGGTGGTCAGGATTGGCGTACTTCATGGTTCTCTGCTTGGGAGCCCTCAGTACTTCTCCTCACATTCCAAGGAAGAGGAGGCAGGGAGGGAGTACCCGAAGATGATTTTCTCATGTGATTCTGAAAATAACTAAAGACAATGACGGAATCAACGGTCCACAGCAATGGCAGCATCAGAGGAATGGGTGCACAGACCTCCAAGCGGACTACTCGGACAGTTTGGGGCCATCAAGCAATGAGAACGTGGGTGTTTTTCTGTTTTAAACAAAACAGCCTCACCTTATGTCACAACCCTTTTGTAGTACCTTTTCCTTCTTGGGTAGGTTGGCTAGCTCAAGCAAAAATCACAGGCCAACGGATGACTTGGATATGAAAAACACCTTGAAGTTTCAAGAATTCCAACCCCAGCCCCAAGCAGCCTGGCCAGGGCAGAGAGAGGCTGATTTGGAGCCAGAAAGCATGGATTCCAGTTCCAGCTTTCCCACCTGGAGAGAGCCATTTAACAACATTGAACCTCAGCTTCCTGATCTATAAAGGACTTGATTAATTAATTAACACTTGAACAACCTTTTGTGAGGATCCAGAGATACCAGATGTAAAAATGCATTCGAATCACATGGTACCCTCTGTAAACGTCAGCTAAAAGGAGTGCTGGGAGGTTGGGGAGAGATTCGATTCTCAGAAAGCCCTCTTCCCTCACCTGCCCACCCCTCTGGGGCTGCCTTATGTTGCCTGTCCAGCTTTCCCTTGGCTTTGAGATTGATGGGGTACCAGATCGAAATGTGAAACAGGGCTGGGTCCTGAAGGGCTTTGCACAGGCTGAAACCTATCAGAAATTCCCTCAAGCAGTTCTGGACCTGAGGGTGCTATGTTGGGGGTGAAAGAGGCCTGACACGCTCCTTAGAGAAGCTTGAGGGCTGTCCACACCCCCCTCCCAATGATTCGCCTGGGCACTCGCGGTTGGAGGCAGGGCACCAGATGCTGCTGGTGCATCCTAGGAACCACCATTCAGGGGATGCCCTAGGTCAGCGCTTCCACGTGAGGTTTCGACCCACAGTTTAAGAAGGACTGAAAGGGTCAAGAGAGGAAAAAGTTTGAGAAGCCCTTCCCTAGGTGATGCCAACTAGATGCCAACCAGAGAGACTTGAAGGGTGATCTGGTCCAATCCCCTCATCTTACAGAGGAGGAAACTGAGGCACAGAGCAGAGAACGAATTTACCCAAAGCCGGAGAGTTTTAAGTAGTGCCAACTAGAGTTTGGGCCCAGTGCTCTTATAATTATATTGAGGCTATAGAAGGCCCCAAGCTCACCTGAGACCAATGAGCATTTCATCTTTTTTAATTACAAATTTTTTCTTAATTAAATATTAAAAATGTTAACATTTTAAAAAAATTTTCCATTCCAAATTTTCTTCTTCCCTCCCCCTTCCCTGCGAAGTTAATTTGTCAGATTATACACATGTGCAGTCACGCAAAACATTTCCATATTAGCCATGTTGCAAAAGAAAAACAGACCATTAAAAAAAAATCAAGTAAAAAAAGTATGCTTCAATCAGCATTCAGACGCCATTAGTTCTTTCTCTGGAGGGGGATAGCACTTTTTTTTTTTATCATGAGAACTGTCTTAGATCACTGTATGGCTGAAAATAGCTGAGTCATTCTACAGGTGATCATCATGCAATGTTGCTGTTACTGCGCACAAAATTCTCCTGGCTCTGCTCATTTCACTTTGTTCTTGCCTTTCCAGGTTAATCCTGCTGGTCATTTCTTAGAACGCAATATTCTATCATAGTCATATACCACAACTTGTTCACCCATTGCCCAACTGATGGGGACTGTTTCCCGTTCCCAATTCTTTGCCACCACAAAAAGAGCTGCTATAAATATTTTTGTACACATAGCCCCTTTTCCTTTTTCTCTGATCTTTTTGGAATACAGATCTAGCAGTGGTATTGCTGAGTCAAAAGGTATGCAGTATGGTTGCCCTTTGGGCACAGTTCCAAGCTGTTCTCCAGAACGGTTGGACCAGTTCACAGCTCAACAGTGAGTGCATTACTGTCCCAATTTTCCCATATCCTGTCCAATGTTTATTTTCCTTTTCTGCCATATTAGCTAATTTAATAGGTGGGAGGTGATATCTCACTTACTTTGCGTTTCTCTAACCCACAGTGATTTAGAGCATTTTTCATGACTACCGAGAACACCGATTTCTTCTTCTGAAAACTGCCTGTTCATGTCCTTTGACCATTTATCAATCTGGGAATGACTCATTGTTACAAAAGAAACTTACTTTAAAAAACTTCTCCTCAGTTGTCTGCATTTGGTTTTGTGTAAACCCTTTTGAATTTAATAAACCAAAATTATCGATTCTGTGTCCCATAATGCTTCACTTATCAGTCACAAATTCTTCCCTTATCCATAGATCTGACAAGTACAATTTTCCAAGCTCCCTTAATTTGCTTATCTCACTGTATGTCTAAATCATGTATCCATTTTGACCACATCTTGGTATATGGTATGAGATGTTGGTCTGTATCTAGTTTTTGCCAAACTGCTTTCCAGTTTTCCCATCAATTACTGATAGGCATTTTCTTGCACATCTGTAACCTCTACTCCCCCAGTCATAAAGCTCTCCCTGACCTGGTGCCATCTTACTTATGACAGAGGACACACTAAGCCTTAGCATGATCCTGCTGCTCATACTAGCCGGGCTGTGAAGGTGGAGCAAGTCACAGGCATTTCATAGGGGTCAGGGAGGGGCCACTGGGATCTCAGTGGTCCAGTAAGATCCTTCATCATATTTCACTATACTGCACACCACCCTTCCATCTCAATTTTAAAGTTTTTCTTGTTATTCCCCAGTCAAAGTCAGGGTTACATCATCTTTATTTACCCTGACCGCTTGTGTGAAGGAGGTAAGAGCCAACTCACCCTGAAAACTTCCCAAGGGTCCTTCCAAGTGCTTCAGTCCTCTAGTTAAGGTTAGCTCTTAAGGAGTAATCCCTTTGTTTAAAAAATCAGGGATTCTAAAGTTTTTGTGTTGTGGCCCCCGTGCTGGTGAACTACAGGTATCAAAAAATAAATCCATTATATGCTCTTTGAGCTACAACAGGTTTTTACATTTTAAAATATAAACTTTAAAGTTTAGCCATTCTTAGCTCGTTGACCATACAAAAGCAAGCTGTGGACACTGGGCCACAGTGTGCCAACCACTGCTTTATGCCATTGCTTTCAGTGGCCATCAGTGTTAAAGGGATGTATACATATGGGTATGAGATGAAAACATCTAAGCTTTTATTCAAAGAATAAATCATTAACTTTGATTGGCCCCAATAAGGTCTCATCACAAACAATGCCAATGCATGAACTGTGAAATGGTCCATCTAGGCTGGATATTGATACAGAATTACAGCAAACTAAATTGTCCATATCCCTTGATACAACAGAAGTGAAAGACAGAAACAAGAATCCAATAAATGCCAAAATATTCATAGCAGCCTGTTTCCAGATCTCTGTTGCCACAAAAGTGGATAACCATCGATTGGCGAATGGTGGAAAAACTAGAGTGTATGAATGGATTATCGTGCGGTGAGAAATGACAATTCAGAAAAACATTTGTCTGAACTGACTGCAAAATGATGGAAGAATGAAGGGAATACACACGACAACATTGTGAATGACAAGATCACTAACAGGAAGTCAAAGTAACTGAAGTCCCAAATCGAGTCCCTGACAATAGATAATGCGTAGAGGAGACTGCTCATGGCTGAGGCAGAGTATCACAGATTATCAGGTGTTCTTGCTTCTTTCTTCTTGTCACTGGCAAGGGCTCATTCAAGCAGAAAGTTGTTTGTTTGTATGTTTTTTTTAAATCACCACGATCTGGCAAATGACTCCTCAACAGTTCTGACAGTGGAAATGAGAACATTTGAGGGCCAGTGCACTGTGCAAATGAAAAAGGAAGAGCTTCAGGCTAACAGATGGATTGGGAGTGTGACCTGGAAGCTTACCTGGCTAGGCAGTAGCTGAGAAGTGCAGGGTTCCAGTTTATTAGGAGCAGTGCCTGTGAGGCCAAGAGAAAAGTCCCTTTCTGTGGTCACTTAAAGGCCTTTCCCAGCCACCATGGTCCTCAAATCACAATCTCTGCATTGTTGACACGGCTGCTTTTCTCATCTAACCACAGTCGGTCTCTGGCCGACAGGCTCACCCACTCCCCACCACACCCTTCTCCAGATCTGCACCCCCCCAAGTCTGTGAACACCTTACACCCCTGCAGGCCCACCTGTCTCTGCTTGCTCCTCACTTTCCACTTGCTCCCATGGTTTTTCTGCCAGGGTCTAGGCAGCTCCTCTCTTGTTTTCTGACTATAGAGGCATTATCTGATGAGACAGTTTGAGAACACAACTCTCTACCAGGTCCTGGGCACTCCGCCAACGTGCAGCTGGGCTGACTGGTTTGTTTCCAAGGTGGAGCTGATGGTTAAAGGTGAGAACCATGGAGATCAGATTTCACTCAGTACATACCTCACGATACAAATGGAGACTTCTCCCACCAGACAAGTGTAGATCCAGCGTAACCTGTAAGCATGTTACGGTTCAAGTCTGCCTGGCAGGCATGGGCAGATGAAGGAGGGCCCAGATGGGTTTAGCTTTGGCTATGCTTAGGACTTTGCTTGGCGAATGAGGTAGCCTCGGACCTATTACTGGCCGGCACACCACCTCCCACCTGCAAATCCGGAGCCAGGCCACGTTACGTCCCTTCTGACAGGTCCTAATCTTCCTTCTCATCCTTATTTAAGATCTTAACACCAGGCAAGCCCTCAAGTTGTTCAGGTTTGGATATAGCTCAGCTGTCACATAGCAGATCCCCAAAGGCTCCATCCTTTAATGATGTCATGTGAATCCAATAACCCCAGAAATAGAAGGGCCAGAGAGTGAGTTGGAGTGGACCTCTGAGGTCATCTAGTCCCAGCAGCAAAGGACCAAGAATGTCCTCTTCAAGTGATTGTTTCACCTTGCCCACTGTCCCAGGCTCTGCCCTCTAGGGTCAAGAACATGAGCTCTGCACCTCTGGTGGCAGCTTCTCCGACATCAACCCAAACTTAGGGTAAACAATGGGGCAGCCACAGTTCCAACTTGAATCTCAACTTGTGGAGGAATGCTTCTTTTGGAAGAACGTCAAAAAGAAACTATCTGCAGAACCACAGCTCTGAGGAAAAACCGCAAGAGACTGATTTTGATCCTCTCTTGGTGTACTTAGATGACTGATGTACTGGAGGAACAGAACAGGGCAAACAGAGAGGAGAATATTTTCAGATACCGGGATAAGAAAGCTTCGGTTTCCTGATATCACTGGGAGACCATTAAATTGCTTGCTTTCGCTGAGTCAGTCCCACATGGAACAGGGACAAGACCCTTAGCACTATCCAGAACTTCCTTTAAGAGGACAGGATGCATGAGTAATGGAAAGATTTGGGGCTGAATCACAACTCCTGCTTTGGCTGCTGGACAACTGTTCCCTCAACCAAATCCACTGAGCTAGCTGGAATATTCATATAGAAAAATTCCCAACAGCTGTTAGCACGAGTTGAAAACAGATCTACAATCTATAGTCTTATGAATGAATGAATGAATGGATGTGTAGTTGGCCTTGCACCTGTGGCAAAGATGCTACCTTCTACAAACCCGAAATGGCCTCGGGTGAAGGAATGGCATTGCTGAAGCAGGATCCCTTTAGCCTTCAGACCTTATTTCAATTTTCCCAGACAGCTATCCTGTTTCTAGTGATGGCAGCAGTGCAGACTGATGTAGCACTGTTTATGCTTTAGGCTGAAGTCATCAACTTAAAATAATTCATACAAACTAAATTCTCAAGCGAGGAAATGGTCTCCCCAAGGAGAGGAAGGGAAATGATGGGGTGGTACTTCAAGCTCCTTAGGTCAACACAGAGGCAATGTGTTCTCTCCCTTCCTACGTAACTAATAAACAAATAAGGGGGAATGCCCCCGCTGACAGTGGGAAAAATGAAATGAGGACTTGGGGTCAAATCTTTAGTTAGGAAAGAGGTTGGAGAGACAGAAGTGCTCCAGTATCCAAGCTCAAACAGAGGTGGGTAACAAGGAAGCTAGAGAAAGAAAATTCGTCTCTGCTTTCCTTCCTACGTATAAATACTGTTGGTCATCAGGAGAAATCACAGACTAAGGAGGATGGAAGGCGGAAGGTAGGTTAAAACACAAGGCAATAACAACACTGGTTCTTTTGAGATGTGAAGCTGCGGCAGACTCACTTAATCCCGCAATCAAGACAGCCTGTCAGCAGAGGTCTGGGCAGCAGCCACATAATATTGTATGCCTTGGAGGGCAATGCCGGAGTGGGTACCATCACCATTTTACTGAATCAGAAAAAGTGAACTCTCTCCTTGAAGTCCCAAGCCATGGGCTGAGAAGTGCTGAGGGACACTGGATGATGTGGGTGGGGCAGGGTGTTTAGGCTGGCACTTTGGTGCCAATCCTTACTGCCATGAAAGAATGGAGGTGACGCCAAAAGGCCATCAGCAAATTCCCAGTCCCCACAGGCCGCCTTCTACATCTATTTCTTAAAGGCCATTTCCCATCACACCTGGAAACTATTGAATCCAATGGAAACGGCATGGCTGCTGATGACTGGTTCTTGTTTTGAGAAGGCTTATGTTCCTTTTAACAGGGGCCCCTTTGTTTTTTGGTTCAAAGTCAGTTATGTGACTTGGCCTGGAAGGTGAAAGAAGTAATGTGACTTCCAGAACTTGGCACTACCCTGACAGCCAATGGCACTGGCTTCCTTGTGAGCACTGGGATCTGAAACCACCTTGGAGTGAGTGTTTGTGAGAAATCTCCTTCAAGGAGAGCCAGCCACTGTTTTCTCAAAAAGCAACCCACTGATGGAAGTAATGTAAAATATCTATGGCGCCAAGGCAGCAGGTTTTGTTTCACCAAATAATAAAGAAGGAAATTAGGCTGGGAAAAAAGACAAGAAATCCACCTAACTTACTAGGTAACTTGAACTCAAGCCAATTAGAAGAAGTCAAGTGTTACCTGCCCGATCTGCCTTACAATGATAATTATATGTCATAAACCTCCACTCAATTTGTATTCTGAATCTGAGAGCTACGAAGTAATTTGTGGCCCATGTCAGATAAGAATGGCAGGAAAGTAGGGAAAAATCTAGAAGGGAACAAAATTGGAAAGACCGCTAAAGTCCAATTAAGTACCAAAAAAGAAAAAAAAACAATTATTTCCAAATCTTGCCACCTAGATCTTGCTGACGGGTGAAATAAATCTCCCTTGTAGATTCTAGCCTTAAGCCACAAGGAAGAAAATAAGAGAGCACTTGTAAAAAGAATGAGCTTGTATTTCTTCTGATCCAGAGTGGTACAATTCATGGTATTTGCACTATATGAGCAGTCCCACTTTCAGCTCTCCCCAACAGCCCCCATTCACCACCTTCTAAGGTCAACATTGTACAAAACTATATTTACAAGAAAACCAGTTAAAAATGAGGGGTGTGTACAAAAAAGAAGGGTGTGGTGGGGAGGGAAAAGCAATTCAAGCAGGGAATATGCCTGGGACAGAGGGGACATCCCAGGCTGGGCCAGGGCCATGCATCACTGCAAAGAGTGCATGGAATCATCTCTCAGTTTAAATGTTTCAAGATCTTAATAACTGCCCCTTCCTCCTGTCCCATGGGATCAAAGCAAAGTGATCACAAAGAAAAAAAGGAGGGAAGAGGGGGTAAACAACAACCTGTATGTCCTCAGAACTCTCTTTAGAACACAGTCTTTGACATGCCCACTGTTGGGCTCAGAAAGCATAGCGGGTACGGATGTCTTCTAGCTTCTTTGAGACCTCAGGTGGTGTCCTGTCCAATTCTTCTGATACATTTTTCTGTTTGTTGGGCTCCATTGAGTTGAACTGTTCACAAAGGTCCCCATCAATCACATTCTAAGAAAGGAGGAAGAGAATATCAGCACCCTAATGCTGAATTTGATACTGAATTTGAACAATTACTACGAGCAAATGAAGACACAGTGAAAAATTAAGAAAAGCCTTCTCTCTCATGGAACCTTTAATACAAGATAGAGGACCTGGGTTTAAATTCCACTTCTGACGCTTACTACTTGTGTGTTGACATTTAACCTTCCTAGGCCTCCCTCAGCTTCCTCCCTTGTAAAATCAGGAGATGGGATTAAATGGTCTTTCGGGGTTGTTTCCAGCTCCGGAGGTGTGACTGTAAGATCACACGACTAGGGCCAGGGCCTTAAGTTAGCCCTTAATGCCTAGGTAAGTGCTTCCTAAAAATGGATATGGGATCTGAAAGAACTGTTTCTGGGCATGGGGCAGAGAAGAGGTGAAAAAGAAGCTGAAGACTCTTGAATTTTGGCCAGAAAAAAAGGATAAGGCAGCTACTGGTTATGCCCCTCCTGAACACAGGACTGTATTAATCAATTCCCCTGAGGGAGCAGAGGTTGTAAACGCATACAGCTGCAGACTACCACACTCAGAGCAGGGCTATCTCTAGCCACATCTGCCTTTGTCAATTCAATCATTCAAAATTATTTTGATTCTTAATGGAGGGAGCATTCAGTAGGAAGAAATCAAGTTGTTTTGGTGATAAAGAGGGCCCAGGTCAAGTAGAATTAGAAGAAAGGGTGGGAAAGAGGGAGTTCCATTTCAGTGCAGACCCACCTTCACAGGGAAGTAGTAGGAACGGAAGCTGAGGTGGTCCCTTCCGCAGAGAGGAGGATGCTCAGACCGCAGGTGCATCTCCACATGCTGGAAGAAGTCATGATCCTGAGAAAGAAACAAAAACTAGAAAAATGAATCCCATGATGTGGCTTCCTAGATTGGAGATGCTGAGAAAACATCTAAATGAATCCCTGATTTCTCTGTCCTCATCTCTTAGACTACAGAATACATGTGCTCTGGCTTCAAAGAGCAACATGCTTCTGTTGGGTTTTCCAAGGCTTGCTTTCTTTCTATTACCTCAGGGCAGGGGCAGTAATATCCATTGAGGGGCTAGAGCTCATCAAGAGGCAGGCATGCTGTGACCGGGGAGGCCTCTGGCTCCAATTCGCACATAAACTAAGGTCTTGGCCTCAAGCTGTTCTTACAAACAGAGCAGCACAAACTCAGTTGACTAATGCTCTCTCTTAATGTGCGGGGCTAGGGTTTAGGTGTGATGACTTTTTTTACCTTAGGGGAAGACTTAATGGGGTTCAAACTGAAGAGAAACCTGCACCCACACCAGAGCACACCCTTAACCCTTCAAATATCCAGTTCAGAAGAGCTTCCAGGACCCTCCCTGCCAGACTGTCTCACCCACCCAACTTTTAACACTCCATCGAATAGACTATGGCTGCTCCCTTTGTCTTCCTGAAATGAGGCATGGGGCCTGATAACTGCTAAGTGGGAAAGAATTTTCTGGACTTGCTTTTCTAGACAGTGGCTCCCTGCAGACTCAGGAAATTACTCCATCAAGGAAGAATGTACTCTCACCTCATGGGATGTGAAAGGCACAAGGATCCCAATCCCGCCTGACAAGGTAGTGTAGACAAGAGATTCTGAGCCTCCTGGGATCAGTGTGGTCTTCTGTAAGGAAAGTACTGTCTCCCCCACATGATAATTCATGATTACTTCTGCCTGCAAACAGAATCACACCAATTTGTGTCCTCTTAGTACAGTCTGCTCTGGCTTACCAAGAAAGTCTCAAATCCCAAGAGGGTGAGGTTGGCTTTACTCTTCAAGTGATGGGCTCTTCTCAATGAATTTAAAGAATGGGGAAAAAAATGTTTGAAGTAATTATATTAGCTAAAACCCTGACATTCCAAATCCATAAGAAATTGATGCAGATCTTCGAGATTAACAATACATCCTCTGCAATGGTCAAACTGCAAGAAAAATAATTTACAGAAAAAATAAGTTACCAATAACCACATGAAAAGATGCTCCAATTCCCCTAATCATCAGAAAAATGCAATTCAAGAAAGCCTTAAGCCATCCCTGGCTGTGAGGAAACAGGCTTCTTAATATGCTTTTGGTTAGACTGGCCACAGAAACAGAACTGTATAGACACTGACTGCAACTAGGTATACATACTTTTAAGAAAGAAAAAAAAGTAGGCAGGGAAAACAGCCAGAGACGAAAGCGGCAGAATTTCAGGTAAGCATGTAAGAGGATCCAGGAAGGGGAAGGTTGCACAGCCAGACTCAAGGCTGACTCAGACCTGGATTTGAGCTCTACCTCAGAAACACACTGGCTGTGTGGCCTTAAGCAACTGCTTAACCTCTTAGAGCCCCACACAACTTGCCAAAACTCCAAGATGCAAGACAGCTGCCTAGCTGAATCACAGAAGAATCATTCCTGGGAATTCCCTACACCAGTGAAACCACAGCTCTGGACAAAAAAGGCCAGTGTGCTATGATGCAAGAGAGAAGGAAATGAAGGCCAACATGAGGCGCCCTGAAGGATCCTTTAAGAAAACTACATCCCTCCCTTCCCCACATTTAGATCCCCCCCCCTTGCCCGGGAACTCAGTGCGACTTACAGACGTTAATTCATCAATCCCTGTACCAAAATCTACAGACAGTAAAAAAAAGCGCAGAGGGGGAAGGAAGCCCAGGGCTCAAATATCAAGGTCTGTGCTCTCAGGCATGAGTGTGTCTGTAAAGTTAAGGCACTATGTAAAGTCCGTGGCTCTAATGGAGTTGGGAGCAGGCGTGTGCAGACAGCTCCTAAGGTTTTTCTACCAGAGGAAAGGACTAGACCCTGGACCTGCCAGACTGATCATGGCCCCGGAGGCCCAGAAACATTACCTTTTGTGAGGCACCATTGAGAAGTCCCCGGTCCCACAGGGCCTTGTTTCCTGTCGGGTCTTCATCCACTTCAT
>NW_027555560.1:0-36479 GCF_003287225.1 Phascolarctos cinereus
TTTGTTTTCTTGTCCTAAATGTGATTTTATTCTAGAAACATTTTAAGAAGACCATGACAATTGAAATACATTATTTTAGCCATGCTTCATGCATCCCCATGAATTATTACCAGCAATGCCATAACAAACATAGACTGATATTTGTTCACTCCCATCTCTAACAGTCTAAAAAGTATTCTAAGCATTTTATCTAGATGTTTTTGAAAGGACCATGATAGCAAATGTCATCCTGTTGTAATCATAAAACATTTATACATTTGATCAATGCATCATAGATAAATGGGTAGATATTTTTGTCAGATACTTGTTAAAATTCATCCAAAGATTAACATTTAAATGTTTTTTCCTTCTAAATTTAGGATTTAGAAAATTAAATCAGTGAAAAGTAAAATTTTTCTTTGTCTGCAAACTTTAATAAAGACCACTAACAAATACAAAGATAATTTACTTTAATGCATAACAAGGATCCCAGTCAAGACACCTTTAGTACATAAAGTAGCAGTTTCAGCCTACCACTAATTAATCTGTTGGTGTGTAAAAAAAAAAGATATATACTATATGGACATTCTAAATGAAATATATCTGAGGTTTTTCACAATGATGGCAGCTCTATTTAAGGAAACATAGACTGTGTGCCATTTAGTCTTTTTCAAAGTAGTTGTCATTTTCTAAAATTGGAAAATTATTTTGTTTAAATTTATCAGTGTTATGAATAAAACATATGAATTTATTTTTTTTAAAAGGCCCTGAAAATAGAGGGACGTGCTTTTGCAAGAAAATGCAAAAGAGAAATTGTTGAACGTTCCCTCATTTATGTATTTCTTGTATATTTTTTCTTCCATTTTTGTTATATATCAAACAAAAATTAATCTTATTTGTGAACTTTGTAAGCTCAAATTCTATTTTGCTGCCTCTGGTTAGCATTGTAAAAATCAGGATTTGGTGGGCATTTTTATGATATCTATTAATATCCTAGCATATCTCTACATATTTTCAAATATCTATGTGTCATTCTTGGTTCATGTAAACAGTTCTTTACAGAAAGTAAGTGATTACTCTTAGACTAATTTGAACACATTTTCTTTAATCTTGAATTTTAATTAGTTAAAATCACAAAATATCTGCCCGTTATCATTGTGTGTGCTTCTATTGTCAGTGAGTTATTTTCAAAAAAATGTGCTTGAAATTGTTTTTCTGGCAGATTTGTTCAGATCATAAAACAGTGTATAATTTACTTTTAACTTTGTGGAAAATATACATCTCTAGGTTATTACATCTTATATTATGGTTGCATGTGAATAATATGCCATTTCTTTCTATTTTCAATTGAACTGTTCAGTGGTCGGTGAAGATGGTAAGCCTTATGAGCTGATCTATATACTGTATAAAGTTGTTTACATTTGAATAATTCAGAATTAGTTGTAAACTACATCCCACATTGTCAACTTGTATCTGTTTTTTATTTTTATGATTTAATCTACATTCCATGTAACCTGGTGTCCCTCACCTGACACTTAATACTAGAGTTTTATGAACAGAATACTAATTCTAAGCCTGAATAAATTGGTTACTTAATTTACTTTAATAGTATTGGGTGGATTTCATTTCCTATTGGAGAAGAAAACAAAATTTCACATTGTGAACGTCTTTTCTAAGTTTTATGAAAAAAGAAAGCTAGCAGAAATAAACAAAAGGCAATTTTCATTTAATAATTTTTCTTAATTGGTATTCACGTTTGATTTAAAATTCATGTATTTCAAGAATCAGATTATCTAAGAAAAATTATTTCTACTTAGCTAATTTCATTTTGAAAAAAATTGTGCTAGTTCTTTATTATTTGAATGAAAGGGAGACTGGAATTATTTTTTATGTTTCGCTTCAGAATGTCTTGTCCTATAGTTGAATATGGAAATTGACTCCGAACAAAGTAATAGAGCTATACTATGAATATGACTTAGAAATTATTTGGAAGCCAATTTTACTAAGTTTAGGAATAAACCATACTTTCAGATTTGATTTGCCCTCTCTTGAGGCTTCTCTGGACCAGGGGAGATGGTTAAGTGTTTCAAATGATTTCTACTACTTTGCCTGCACCAAGGCTATAGACAGAATTGATCGTACCGGTCAACGAAAGAAATCAGAAAAAAACAAGTTTCCTCAAGTGTGGGTTTGGAAATAACAATTTGCTAAGGGATAAGTTTGAATAACATATCTATAGGAAATAGAAAATGAAATGTGGTAAGAAAAATAATATATAACCTCTCCAGTTTAAAAATGATATAAGATATTGAAAGGCTTTACCTTTGACACAGCAGTCATTACCATAGTTTTTCAAAACCTGAGCCTAAAATTAATATGACAACTGACATTGATCATTAAGTGCTAGAGTTAAAAAATGAAATTCAAGTGAGGAGCTCCTACATTCATTTACACTGGTCAGTGTTTTGGCTTTTATCACGTTTATCACTACTCCTGTTATATGATAACATGCCATATGATATCAGTAAGAGTTGAGTATATGGGTGGGGTCCTTTATATTTAGTTCTCCTAGGAAGGTACGCTGAGACCACTGAGAAAAAGTTTGAATGGCTTTTGGAGTAGTTTCATTTTGCATTAATTTGGAAACCAGAATGGGTTAAAACTCATCATTAAAGGGGCAGCTAGGTGGCACAGTGGATAGAGCTCCGGCCTTGGAGTCAGGAGGACCTGAGTTCAAATGCGGCCTCAGACACTTGACACTTACTAGCTGTGTGACTCTGGGCAAGTCACTTAACCCCAATTGCCTCACCAAAAAGAAAAAAAATATCATCAGAGTCATTTTGCAGAGACAGATGCAATATAGCATGCGTTTTTAGAGCTGGCACATGTTGAATCACTTAATATGTATAATTGACATGTGTACAAAATGTCCAAATGTGCATGCATATTGCAATAGCATTTACAAAACTGATCCTGTATTCAGTCACCATTTTGAGAATATGTTATTCATAAGAAAGATTTTATATTTATACATATATAAATCAGTAAGAGCTATCATTTAAAAAGCAAGTGATATGAAATCTTTAAGTAGTTGAATAATGAGAAAATAGAATCAATAATTTCATAATTATATAGGTTCTTTTTAATACAGCTGAAAGTCATAATAAGAATAAACTTATGTTTTACTTAGACTGGTAACTCTACCTGAATTTTATGCAAGTCCTTATAAGTGTCATTGCCAATATTCCCTTCTCCCTTGCCTTACCTTTTTCTTTCTTATCCTTAAAAAAAAAATCCTAAACATCCTTACTAAAGAGATTTGTGTTAGATTTCTGTTGGTTGGGCAAATTAGGTATTTTATTTGGTCACACAACATAACTGATTGAGAATATTTGTTAAGGCTCGATTTGGTGAAGAACACTGCTGGGAGAAATGAAAATTTTAGATAATACATGATTCCCACCCTCATAAGGCTTTCATTTATAATTGTTATTGCCCAAAGGAGTATTGAACATAGTAGTAGTGAATTTAGTTTTTACTTGCTTCTTACTTAATAGTCAGTTCTATTTTTAATTTAGCTATTATTAGATCTTCTTTGATTGTAAGAAATAGGTAAATCTGCCTGTCTAGAAACTATGCAGGTGTTAATTATTAAACATTAAAAATGTTTCACATATTGGACAGCTTGAATTTTTAGTGCAAGGTAAGTAATTTCTTGGCAGTAGGTGGCATAGTGGGTAGAATGCTGGGCCTGCAATGAGAAGGACTCATGTTTGTGAGTTCAAATCTGGCCTCAGAGACACTAGTTGTGTGACCTTGAGCAAGTCACGTAATCCTGTTTGCCTCATTCTCCTCATTTGAAAGATGAACTGGAGACGGAAATGGCAAACCACTCCAGTATCTTTGCTATGGAAACCCCAAATGACGTCAGGAAGAGTCAGACAGGACTCAACATATTTGAACAAGCAATTCACTGCACTAATGTTCACTCTATTCCTATTTTTAATTTGACATTTTTACTTAGTAGTATCTATTTTTAATTTTCTGCTGAATTTTTTTATTGTTGTGTAGAAATATTGTTGTTTGGGGAGGTTTAATGTATATACTAAAAATTGGTAAAGGTAATGTCTCAATTACTTTCTATGCTGATGATTCATGATTTCCAAAGTTAACTAATATGTTCTTACCAAATAGGAAGAGTTGATCTCCTCTACCTATCTTTATGTCTTTTAGTTATTTTTCATATGGCATTATTATGCTCACATTTCCATAATTATATCAATTAACCACATGTGTATTTATTGGGAAAGTTTTTATTATTTCTTCATTGTACTTAATCTAGTTAGGGAAAGCTAGGTGGTTCAGAGGACAGAGCACTGGGCATGGAATTTGGAAGATTCGTCTTCCTGAGATCAAATCTGGCCTCTGACACTTACCATCTGTGTGACCCTGGGCAAGTCACTTCACCCTGTTTAACTTAGGTCCTTATCTATAAAAATGAGTTGAAGAAGAAAATGGCATACCAGTCCAGTATATTTGGTAAGAATACCCCCAAAATGGAATCACAAAGAGGTGGAGATGACTGAACAACATTTAATCCAGGCTCCTGGTTTTAGATAGTTACATTTTAGAATTTAAAAGAATGAAACAAAACAAAGACCTAAAAAAAGATCCATGTTCTATGTTTATAGTTTGTAGGCCTTTTTTTATCACAAATGTTGTACTTTGTCAAAATCTTTTTTTTTTGCATTCATTGATATTATCATAAGGTTTTTTTTAATATTATGATTGATCATGGCAAAAGTTTTCCTGTTGATATACATACCAAAAATCCCATATTGCTGCTATGAAATCATCATAATGGAAATTTTTTGACAAATTAATATAATTTAAAACTTTTGAAACAATATGCCTTGCTGATTTTCTCTTCTTTTGATGTTCTCCTGTCTAGGTATTAAAATAATATTTTCTCACAAAAGTTTTGAGCAGAATATATTGTTTCTCAGTTTTTCAAAAGAGTATTTTAGTATGTCTATTAATTAATTGTCTTTTAAACTTTTGAAAGAATTCTTATAAATACATCAAGATTATATTTACCACCTACCAAACTTTGGTAGTTCATTTTATGAGATATAATTAAGATTTTTAATTATGGTTCTCCACTTAGATAGATAAATCAATTTTTGAATTATTAGTTGTATTGTTTTATGGCTATATTGTAGGTGTAAAAATACGTAATTTAATTTTCTCTACATTTGTGGAATTTAATTTTATTCATTTTTCTTGTGTTAATGTTTCTTCCATCTTTTTAACTAGTTTGACTAAAGGACTGTCAGTTTTTTAAGTGTTTTCAAGAAACATGCAATTTTATTTAGTTTCATTTTATCAATTTCATTTAGTTTTGTTTAAATGTTCTATACTATTTTTAGACTCTAGCTTATCTATTTCTTCCCAATTTTTCAAATTTACTTTTTGTTCTTATTTTTCTGTTTGGTAACTTTCTAAATTTTATATTAGTTTAATGAATTGCTTTTTTCATGTTACTGTATGTTTTAGAGGCATTTTTCAGCTATAAGAACTACTTTAGATGTATCAAAAAAAAATGGTATGCAGTTGCATCATCATTGATTTTTACACTCATTAATTGCTTACCTAATAAACCCAGAGAGTCAAGCTTTTGGGATGAGAAGTCACTATTTGGGGGGAAAATTTTGCTCAGAAATATGGAAAACAGTGTGACAGAAACTAGGAAAAGACAAACAACTCACAACATATACCAACATAAAGTTAATTGGGTATAAGACTTAGATATGATGGGTGAAACTATAATCAAATTAGGGGACCATGGAATAGTTTATTTGTCAGAACTAAGGATAAGGGAAGAATTGATGACGAAAGAAGAGATAGAGTGCATAATGAGATGTAAAATGGATAATGTTGATTATATTAAATTAAAAAGATATTAGACAAAGAAAACCAATGCAATTAAGAAGAAAAACAAAAAGCTGGGGGAAGGGATTATAGCAAGTATCTCTGATAAAGGCCTCATTTCTCTATGATATAGAGAATTTATTCAAATTTATAAGAATGCAAGACATTCTTTAACTGATAAATGGTCAACAAATATGAAAAGGCAGTTTTCAGTGAAGAAATTAAAGCTATCTATATTCATATAGAAAAATACTCTAAATCACTATTGATCAGAGAACTGCAAATTAAAACAACTCTGAGGTATCACCTGAAACCTACCAGATTGGCTAGTACAACAGAAAAGGAAAATGATAAATGTTGGAGGAGATTTGGGAAATCTGGGATACCAATACATTGTTAGTGGAGTTGTGAACTGTTCTGAACATTCTGGAAAGTAAGTTAAGCTATACCCAAAGGACAATCAAACTGTACACACTCTTTGACCTAATACTACCATAACTGTCTATATCCCCCTTCCCCCCCAAAAAAAAAGATTTTTAAAAGAGAGAAAGGAACAATTGTAAAAATTATTTATAACTGCCTTTTTTGTGGTAGCCAAGAATTGGAAATGGAGGGGATGTTCATCAATTAGGGAATGGCTGAACAAGTTATGGTACATGATTTTAATGGAATATTATTGTGCTTTAAGTAATATCTCTCAGGATGGTTTCAGAAAAACCTTGAGAAGTCTTATATGAACTGACACAAGTGAAGTAAGCAGGACTAGAGAAAACATTGTACACAGTAACAACAATATTGTATGATGGCTAACTGTGAATGACAGTTTTTCTTAGAAGATATAAGATCATGGGATCATAGATATATTGATAGAAAGGAATTCAGTAGTGATACAAACCAACTATCTCATTTTGTGTGTAAAATTTTCTCACTTTCATAACCTCTAAATATAAGAATTATTCACTTTATTATTAATGCTTTTTGTTATTGTGCATATTTACTTTTTTTCATTTTTCTGTTGCTTGGCATGCTTGCAAGTGTGATGCTCTTTTTCTTTTTAAAATGTAACCTTAAGGAATAACTCTGGATCCCTGACTTTTATTGAATAAGCATTTTTTTTTACTGATTATTAGGCATAGTTTTGCATGATGTGTCATTTTGGGTTGCAGACTGAGCCCTTTTTCTTTTTAAAATATATTATTACTTTCACTTCTGAGATTTCTTATGAGTGAAAAATAATCTTATCTTTTCCTTATTTATTTTCCTCTATATTTGTAGAGTTTTCTCCTGGATGCTTACAGAATTTGTTGCTTATAATTGGGGTTGTTAAATATGAATATTATGTGTCTTGGAGTTTGAAATGTGTTTTTTTTTCTTTTAGTTTGGTTTGTTGTCTTTAGATCTGTTAATTCTTTTGGTTGGTATTTGGAATTTTGAATTCCGTAATTGTGGATAGTTTTGTTGAAATATATCCTGTATTGTGTTCCATTATTTTGTTTATAATATTCTTCAGATTTGCCTTTGATATTTAATTGTATTTACATAAACTGTTTTGGTATTCAATAGCTTTGGCTTCTTTAGAGATGAATTTTTTTTGAAAGTTATTGCGTTTTTCTTTTATTTTACCAATTAGCTATAATCCATTATTTTATTTTTAATTATAAATATAATCATCTCTCTTTTCTTTTAACGGGAAATATTTTACAGTGGATTCAATTTTTTAATCTGTTAATTGAACTCCCTTTTTGACTTTAAGCATTGAGGGCTATAATTTCTGACAGAGCCATTTTTAAAAAAAATTTCTTCTCATATATTTCAATTATATTTTGAATCACTTGGGGTTCCTAGAATTCTGTTTAATAAAACCTTGTGTTGCTTTCCATGGTCTTATAATATTGTTAATGGATTTGTATAATCTCTTTGAGGATTAAGTATTTATCCATTCATTTTTATTTATTTATCTTCTTGGTTTTATTTTTGTTGTTGTTATTGTTGAATCTTCATCATTTTTGAAATCTTTGATGGTTCATGCTACTTACTCCCTTACATTCCCCCTTCATTCACATTTTCACTCTTCATGCTTTGTTTCTGAGTACATTATAGGATCTGGGCTTCAGATCTGCCTCAGCTTTCTTCCACATAGAGGGACTTAGATTTTCCCAGCCTTCCTCCAAACTTTAAGTAGCCTCTGAGGTGTCAGGATTGGGTACAACTGAATTTCAGTTCTCTATCCTTCCCTGTAGAGCATAGGTACTCACGATTGCCACTACAATCTGCCTAATCCTTGGATTTCCTTTCTTTCTCTACTTGGGCAGAATCACAATCTGCCAAGTTTTTCACATTTAGGGGATATTGAGAAAGTATAACAGATGGATTCTCTGTAGCTTTGGCCTTCCCTAACCCGGAGACCTCTCCAGGCAGCATCTTTCTAAGCTATTCTTTCATGTAGATGGCAGAATCAGTCTGCTGTTGACTGGCAGGTGAGAAAGTTAAGAACTGAGGTGTTCTTGAAAAATCTTGGCAATAGGAGGAAATCTCAAAATTGTCTTTAGTATGCAGATTGGTTGTAGCCTGTGAAAAGCACCCAGGCTTATTGGTAGTTGTGATAGCATTTTAAGGATTAATTTTCTCATGTTAATTCACAAAGATTTCAACTTTATAGACCTATTTATCTCTCTCTCTCTGCCTCTGTCTCTCTCTCAGTTTCTCTGTCTCTCTGTCTGTCTCTCTCTGTCTCTCTCTGTCTCTCTCTCTCTCTCTCTCTATCTCTCTCTTTCTCTCTCTCGTTCATTTGGCATAAGGAAGTCCTTTTTAAGACAGATTTTACCCTTTTGACTCTTGCTTTCTAGGACTGGGCTTACAGTGCCCAAGCCCCAACCGGAGGTGACTGTCAAAATGGAAATTCCCTGTCCAGGGACCCAATTTATGCCTAAGGAAAGGCCTGTGGGCCAGCCAGAGATGTCAAGGAAAGCAAGCTTTTTAATGAGTTTGAATGCAATGAATAATATAACAGTCAGGGCCACTTCAGTACTAACATTTTATTGACATAATAAGGAAGAGTAGAGGGGAGAAAGGGAGGAGACTTGATATATGTAAGACACATTCATATTAACATATAATAAAATTCAATTAAGGGTAGCACTGCCTTGAGGACCACAGGGTTATGAGTCCATCTAAGTGGACCATTCAGTTGAGAGAGTTGAGTCCTGAAAGAGCAGCAGGCTCCTGACTAGGGGAGATATACTTTCAAGGGAGGGGAGATCTATTTCCATGTAGAGATTATGTACTCCCATGGAGTATGTTCTCCTGGGGAGGGGAGATATACTTCAAATTATCCTTCTGAGTTAGATACTTAAACTCTAATTTTGATAGCCACCTGGAATTGACCAATTTGCATGTCAACATTCAGGCACATAAGAGATTTTGAGGTAAACAGGTTCAGAAGGGAAAGATAAACTGGTATTCGGCAAGACAGTATTTTTGGACACACAGCTAAATTAACCTTAAAATATTACCATCAATATTTTTTCAAGGCCTCATCTTATAATAAATGGTTTTCATGCATAGATTCAATAAACTAAAGCTTTCCCTCAGGGGAGATTGTCACAGGGGTCTCAAGAGAACTAGGCCTTATGTTAGAACTCTCTCTCTGTCTCTCTCTCTCTCTCCACTCTCCCTCCTTGTGGATGTATCTGCTATTGGTCTTTATCTGGTTCACAATTCCTTTTATTTTTGAGAAATAATAATAGCAATAATAATATCATTTATATAGCACTTATTCTCTACCAGACAATGTGCTAAGCATTTTAACAATATTATTACATTTTTATCCCCACAACAACCCTGGGAGATGAGTGCTATTATAATCTCCATTTTCTAGCTGAAGAAACTGAGGCAGACAGACGTTAAGTGATTTCTTCAAGGTCACATAGCTATTAAGTGTCTGAGGCTATGTTTGGACTCAGGTCTTCCTGACTCCAGGCCCAATGCTCTATCTATTTAACAACCCCGCAGTTTCAAATTGGAATTAATGAGGACTGGGGAAATTATCTAGTCTGTCATATTGCTTGTCTTATAAACTGAAAGCCAAAGTTCAGATCTTATTATACAATAAAACATTTAGGGAAACACATACATGCACACATGCATACACACATGAACACATACACATATGCATATACAACACAACTGTTTTCATAGTTGAAACCACTAAATTTATCAGAATCATGAAAAAACTTTGTTTTGTCTTGGGTTTGTTTTCAAATGAATACTCAGGCTGGCTCTTTATTTAATTCACCTCCGTTGCTTATTCCTAGAGGAAATTCAGCAAATGGAATCTCTTTGCGATCACCGGTCTGTTCAATTTCTGAAAAAGGACTAAAGGGAAAACAATAAAGCATTGCTAAATAGGAATTGCAGAAATAGAAATACTAATGACAAGTCAAATGTAATTATTTTAGCAATGACTGTGAAAGAAGTATAGTCATATTTGAAATAATACACCTGGTTCTTTCAATTTAAGCTTTAAAAACAATGAGAAAAATACAATGGAAATTAAGCAAAAGGATATAAAGATTCATAGATTCAAGAAGTTATTTTGTTTTATGTCTTAAGGTTCCTAATCTTTGGAAAGAAGATTGCAATTCCAGGTGAACTTTGTGAGGTACAAACAATTATGGAGATAATGGACAGAAAAGACTACGCAAAGCCAATAATAAATTAGGGCAATACAAAGGAGGAGAACCTTAAGTAGGACTGGACATGAAAGGAATTTTAACTTTCTTTCTACAAAGAAAGCATTGACTACATGGACTACAATTCAAGAGCAGAAACCAGAATAGAGAATTCACTACTTTAGAATATTAATTGGATAATTACTTATGAGAAATAAAATATAACAAAGTGTACTTATAACTTCTCAGTTAGTTATCCCAGATGAACCTCACTAATTTTTTTTTCTATTCTCATTAAACCTTCTTAAGATAAGGTTTTCCCCTATAAATTACTTCTTCTTAGACAATGTCTTTTCCAAATAACTTGAACTTCTTGTAAATCCCTTAGACTGAGATGACTCATCAGTGGTGTTTAAATCCTTACAGAAAGACTTCTATGAAGGTGAATCATGGGGAAATTCAGTTCAACAGTAATGGTTCACATGAAGTTTTCAGATGAGTCTATGAATCAGTATGCCATTAAAGATGTCCTCATTTGAGCACTTGAGGACCACATGTTAGGTCTGTTATGGAAGGAAAGGCTGTTCAGGCACAGATTAAACTGGATGAACCATGAGGTCCCCTCCCATCTCTAACTTTCTGACTCCCATTTTGGCTAAGTGATGACTGAACAGCTTATAATTGAATATCTTAAATGACGTATCAGTAAGCACTGAGGTAATAGAATATTAGACCAGGAAGAGAACTTTGCTTGTTCTTGCTGTTGCTTGTTCTTCATTTTCAAAGAAGACCAATGACATCACAGACTGATGGCTTGACTTGCGTGCCAATTGGATTTAAGGGAGGCAGAGTGGCACAAAGTCAGAAATATCACTTTCTCTTCCAGAGTCATCAAAGTCCAACGGTGAGAAAAAAATCAAGACAACTAGTGATGCCCCTGGATACAATGGATGATTTTGGCATCTTCAATAGATGACCAAGTGCTAAGGGGCCCACAGTGCCTGCTTTAGCTGTCTTCATGGTCATTGGAACAAATTGTTCTCATCTGCCCATTCCACTGGGGAAGTTTTCAAATGCTTGGGATAGACATCCTCCTAAGTCACAGACTTGAGGCCTATAAGTTACCCTCAACCTCGTTTAGCCCACCTGCCAAGAAATTTTTACTGAGATATGTCCGCTGTACCTACTACAGTTTCTTGTAGTCACAGGTGAGAGTTTGGTGATGAGCAGAAACCAAAGGTAAATGATCAGCCCTGAAAAGGGCACAGCAAGCCCTCATACCAGAGCTGCTAGTCCACCATGAACACCCCATATTCTCTATCCTGATTCATTCATTTTTATAGATGTGACAATTTAGGCACAGAGCAATTTATATAGTATGTTATAGGAAGTTTATAACTGACATAAGGTTAGATAGGTCAGGGTTTTTTGTTCTCTAACAAAGTGACCTCTACTGATTAAAATACTACGAATTTCCCACCAAGAAAAAGATGTGACTTCCTATAGAAACATTCCAAAGACGCCTTCATCAGAGTCATCTTTTGAAATGTCTTCATGATGTGGAGATGAAGACCTTGTCAGTTCTATCAAGTTGGAAAGATTTTAAGCAGTGTACTAGTGATTCAATATGTGACTTTTATGAGTCTTGCTAACTGTGGGAAGGTTCATCAATAGATGCCTACTATCTAAGCAATGAAATTTCTAATCATAGCAACTCACCATACCATATACTTCTACATTGATGTCGGAAAGGGTAAACATACTAATTACGTCAATTTAAAAACAATTGAAAAAAAATTAGATGTTGAAAGGAGTTTCTCTAATGGAAAATTTCAGACGTAGTACTACTCCAGGTTAGTCAGGTAGTTTGAAAGGCCTTAAGGTACTCTTAAAATCAGAATTATAACTAGCAATTTTTTGAGCAAGCACGGTGAATCTTCCTGGGTCACCAACAACCTCAGTGGGGGATTAAAGTTAATCCACAGGGATGATCTCCAAGTTTGGGAAACAAAGCCTTGGAGAAGCAGGTATTGAAGAAGACACAATCCTGGGAGAAAAAAAAAAGTGACTAAAGATAAAGCTCAGGAAATCACAACCTCGGGTTATGCTAGGATGGGTCCAGAGAAGAGTTTACCTGGAAAGAGCTAATTATCTTGCTATTGACTTGCTATACTTAGCTGCTGCTGGAGTGTAAATACTGCCAGACTCCTCTAAATATTAGTACCCTGGGTAAAAGACTTGGTTACACCACTTCAAAAATTATTATTTAACACATTTTCTTTTCCTGCAAGCAATAAGTACCAGACAAATTAATGTAAATTGCTATTCCTTGAAACACAGATCAAAAGCTACTGAGTTAAATAAAGAGACCCTCTGCATTTGGATTTCTTCAAAAGCTTTGGGTCGCAGACATCTTTAGTAGTCTGTTGAAACCCATGGAACATTTCTCTAAATAGAGAAGAAATACAAATGAAGATGCAGAAATAGATATAGATAAATAGCAATTTAGGTAGAAAGATTAGATAGACAGACAGAGGTACAGATAGATCGATAAATAGATTTAAATCACAATTGAGGGAAAAACTACATTGCAAGTAGAGGTTAGCTTAAAAAACAAAGAAAAAAAATCTTTGTCTAAGTTCACAGACCCCCTGGAATCTATCTTGGAGGTCCTTGGACCTTAGGTTAAGAACAGTTGTTCTATGCCAATAACATGATTTATTAAAATCTCGCCTTAAAAAGCAAGCCCATCTCAACGTCCTTTCATTCAAGAACCTTCTCATCCTTGATTATCTCCACTTTATGCTATGTATAACTTCTTTTTATATGTAGTTTGTATATTGTCTCCTCATTACACTTTCAACATTCTCTCTGACACAGCAATCACTGTCTTCTGCCTTTCATTATAATGTCAACCAAGTGCCTAGCACACACTAGAAAATTAATTAGCTATAGACAGCCAAGTAAGGTATGAAGGTTTACCCTGAAAACAGTACTGAGGTCAACAATTTCCATGATTTCTGGTGGCCAATAGAGGCAAAACCAGTCTGAACAGTGTCTCAGAAACTTGGACAAGAGCTGATAGAAAATTGCATTGACAGCATTTAACCTATTAATTACAATTTAAAATATAAGGTCTGGTCAAAAAGGACATCTGGAGATTCTTTGGTACAACTACTTCATTTTTTTCTGTTGTTGTGGTTCAGTCATTTCAGTCATGTGTGACTTTTTGTGACTCCATTTGGGATTTTCTTGGCAAAGATACTGGAGTGGTTTGCCATTTCCTTCTTCAGCTCATTTTACAGATGAGGAAACTGAGGCAAAAAGAGTTAAGTGACTTGCCCAAGGTCAAACAGTAAGTGCCTGAGGCCAGATTTAAAGTCAGGTCTTCCTGCCTCCAGGTCTAGCACTCTATCTAAATTATGGTAAATGACTTTTCCAAGGTCTCATTTGTTTTTTTCAGAACTGAGACTAGAACCAGTATTCTGATTCTTACACATTCATATATACACATACATGCATGCACACACACACACACACACACACACACACACACACACATACACATACATATATTTACATATATATTACAAATTCATAGCTTTTTTGAGAGGGGTGACATTTGTTTTATTTTTAAATTTATTCTATGTGTGATTCCTAAAATAGCACCCCTAAACTTTTATGAATATTGAGGCAGGATCTCCAGAATACTTAAGCAGATAATTGAAAGATTTGCATTTCATCAACTTAAAAATGAATCCATTTTGTGTTATTCTTGTTTAAAAAGATAGCGTATGCTTCTTAAGAACATTTTTTGTCTTTGTACAGTGTTAGCACATAGGAGATCCATGGTAAATGTGTAAATGATTGTTGAATTTAATTATTTCTTCTCTTAATCTCTCATATTTACTAGTTGTACCAAAGAATCTCAAGATTTCCTTTTTGACCAGACCTTATATTTTAAATTGTAATTAATAGGTTAAATGCTGTCAATGCAATTTTCTATCATCTCTTGTCAAAGTTTCTGAGACACTGTTCAGACTGGTTTTGCCTCTATTGGCCACCAGAAATCGTGGAAATTGTTGACCTCAGTACTGTTTGCAGGGTAAACGTTCATACCTTACTTGGCTATCTATAGCTAATTAATTTTAAGGAACAAAAACTAAATATATATATATATATATATATATATATATATGCATATATATGTATATATATGTATATATATATATACACACATATATATATACATATATATAACATATATGATGCAAATAGCTTATCTCTAAAACAGATTTGAAAACAGTCATAGCTTATTTTTGTTGAATTTCCACTTTAGAAAACACAATAAATTGACAGGCTTTGATATGCTTTTCCCCTCTGGATTATAGTAGCTGGTTGCAGACCACAGCCAACAATTTATTCCCAAGTATTATGGTGACTTCATTTATCTAGTCATGAAATTCATATTTCTTCTTTAAAAATATGATGTTCCTGGGGTACAGAAGTCTATCCTGCCCTATAGGAAAATAGAAGGGGAAGGGGATAAGAGAAGGGGGGAGAGAAAGAAACGAGGACAGACTAGGGGAAGGGATATTCAGAATGCATGCTATCTTGGGGTGGGGGGAGGGTGAGACGGGATGAAAATCTGGAACTCAAAAACTTGTGGAAATGAATGTTGAAAACTAAAAATAAATAAATTTATATTAAAAAAACAATTAAATAAATAAATAAATAAATAAATAGACAAAAAAAAAAAAAAGAAATGATGAACAGGCTGACTTCAGAAAAACCTGGAAAGACTTATATGGTCTGATGCTGAGTGAAGTGAGCAGACCAGGAGAACATTTTACACAGTAACAGCCATACTGTGCAATAACTAACATTGATAGACTTAGCTCTTCTCAACAATGCAATGATCTAAGATAACTCCAAAAGACTTTCTATGGATCCATAGAAAGAACCATGTAGTCTGAATGCAGATCAAAGCATACTGTTTGCTCTCTCTCTTTTTTCTTTTTTGTTTACTATGTTTCTTTTTTCTCGTGGTTCCTCCCATTCATTCTAGTTCTTCTTTACAACATGACTAATGTGAAAATGGGTTTAATAAGAATGTATAGGTAAAGACTACATCAGATTGCATGCCTTGTTGGGGAGGGGGGAGGGAAAAGAAACAGAGAAAATTCAAAACTCAAAATGGAAATGAGTGATGAAAACTAAAAATAAATTAATTTTAAAATTTAAAAAAAATGATGTTCCTACACTTCCCTAGTAGATCACAGGCAAGCTATGTTCTATTTCACCCTCCTAGGCTTCATACTTTATTAGCATTTCTTGCTTTCAATCAGAGAATTGAGTTGTGTCAATCTGCTCTGGCAGCCCTCTCACAGCTGTTCTTTCAATCCGTTCACTGTTCGAGGCAATTGAAAAAAAAATAAAATGAAGTATTTTATTTTAAAAGCACTGACCTGGAGTTGTGGTGGCCAACACTGAGAATAATATTTTATAGTCTGCCATATACCTTCCTGGGATACTGCTCTGCTCTACAACAGATATGCCAGGAATGTGTGTTTGAAAGAGAAACTCTGACTGGAATATTCAGATGTAGGAACATTGTAGTGCTGGAACTTAGAAAGCATTTTCCTCACAAAATTCACAGCCTAGCATTTATAGGCCTCCATAATCTATCTCCCACTTAGTCTTCCAGTCTTATTTCTTGTTGTCCCATTCCATAATTCTCTTTTCTAGTCTAGCTGTTCCCCCCATAAACAACTCTCCATTTGAATGCATTTATAGGAACACAAGTCTATGAACACAAGTTCTCCTCACCTTCACTTCTTTGAGTCTCTGGTTCAATTAATAACACAATTCAGGTACCACCTCCTGCTAGTGACTTTCCCAGATCCCTGGGAATGTCCATAAATAAGACACTCCATCTTTCAGCTATGGGTATTTTCTCTGACCATCCCCTTCGCTTGGAGTACTTGCCCTCCTCATCTCCACCTACTGCCTTACCTGGTTTCCTTGAACTAAAATCCTACCTTCTACAAGGATCCTCTCTTAATTCTAGTGCTTTTTGTCTATTATTTTTTTTCCTATTTGTCTGACTTAGAGCTTGTTTGTGCATATTTGTTTGCTTGTTGTCTCTCCCCTTAGGATATGACCTCTTTGAAGACAGAGCCTGTCTTTTGCCACAGTACTTAGCCTACATATCGTAAGCACTTAGTGTAATACCTTTCACATAAAAGACACTGAATGAATATGTCTTGACGTAAATTGAATAACTCTGTGAGGTAGTTTCTATAAACATCATGACCATTTTACAGATTAATTAATTTAGGATACAAGGAGTTCAGTGACTCCTGCAGTGCCATAAAAGCTAGTCAGGGTCAGACTGAGACTTGAACCTCTGCTTCTCCAATTCCAAGTTTTGAGCTCTTTCCACTATATCACAGTTCCTCTCTTTTTACCATGTTGTAAGATGTCAATTTTCTTTTTAACTCTTAAAGTGAAAGGTGTGATGGGTTGTCTTTTTTATTGATTTAAGAGTAGAAGGAACAGAATATAACTATTCCATCTATTTTACAAACATGAATAAGTTTATAGTATTGATTCAAACCCAGAAGATCAATATCTAGAGATTCCTTAACTTTACAGATTGCATCCATAGAATAAATAACACCTGAGATAGTATCATCGGTATGAAATATAGTTAGGGTGTGTCTTTCTTCTGCCTATACTGTAATTGATAAAAGATGCCAAATATCTTGGAACTCAGAGTATTGATGTTTTAATGTGCATGCTATTTTCTTTGCTGGAGCATATCCAATTAAGTTTGCATATAGCCTTTTACTAACAGGACAGGCTTGGAACTTATAAGCGATGCCTGCATTTTTGGAGTCTGAATATGCATTAACTCCTGTAAATCCAGGCTTGGGTATTTGCTTGTTTGTTTTAGCATCAGAGTCTCTAATAAGTCATTCTGGGACCCACTGAAAGCACTATATATGTATTGTTGTGCAGGAAACAAGAGTTAATCCCCATAAATCAGCTTATGAAAACAAATTCAGTGTGTGTGTGTGTGTGTGTGTGTGTGTGTGTGTGTTGTGTGTTTGTCCTGTGGAGAACTCAGGCTCATGACACAATGGAGCCAAATGGTGGGGCAGGGCTCAGTTGCTCAGTGGTGAGGGAGCAGAGACAAAAAGCCTTGACCTGCTGCTGGGATGGCAAATGGTGGGGAGTAGCAGGACAGGGCTATAGGATCAGGACCTGCTTTCAGTTCTGTCACCTATTTACTAATTGTGTGACCTTGGACACAGTGCTTAGCTCAGTGCCTAGAGCATAAAAGAAAATAAATACTTTTTAACTGAGTAATCACGTTTCATCTATGTGCCTCAGTTTCCATATCTATAAAATAAGTGGAACAGAGCAGATGATTTTGAAAGGTTCTCTGATCTCTCAAATGATGATCCTATGGCCTGCAAAATGGGAATAATTTTTGTGATGTGTATAGACCAGTGACATTTAGCTCAGGCCAATTCCTGTAGAAAGAGCATTATAAGGATCAAATCAGCTAAATCAGTATTTCCCACTTCCCCAAGATCTTTTGAAAAAGGGCTCTGATCTTTAATGGTCAACAGGATGAATAAATTAAAGTCTGCATATAGATAACTGGCCCCAACATAGTAACTGCTAAAACATAGAATGAAAGTACTGATTGGTTGTTGGCGAGTGAATAACGTACATAGGATCATAAAGCTCATTGAACTAAATGAAGAATGGAGTTCAATAGGTTATCTAATATAATCTACTCTTTTTGGAAATAAATAAACTGAGACCAGTTTGCCTAATTGATGTTCCCAGTATCATAGAAGTAGTAAGTGACAAAGTTATGTTCTGAACCTAAGTTCTCTGATATCAGATGCTCTGTCTTTACCATTTCTCCTTCAGTTTGGGGCAGTAATTTAGTCTTCATTCTTATCATATGGAGCAATGCGGAAAGAAAAAAAAAAGTACAAATAAAACATTGCACTTTTCCCTATCACTACACACATTGTTGTCCTGCAACTTAATTTTACAAATTAATACAGTTAATGTGTGGTCTTCTTCTTGAGTGAAAACAAACAAAAAATAAGCTTGATAGATATGCTGTTAGAGGCATCATACCATAAGTCATGTAACAAATCTAGTGGATTACAATGTCAGCATAAGTTAATAGTGATTATATAAGAACCAAAAACATAACTAAAGAAAAAAAACTAATCTGATTTAGATTGTATTAAGAAAGTAATAATGTTTAGAAATGCCCACTGCATTGTGTTTTATTTGGAATAGGCTCCACCTTTTATATTATATTCAGTTCTGGAAAACACATTTTAGGAAGGGTAATAAGAAATTAAAGTTCATCCAGAGGAAAGCAATTAGGAAAATAAGGAGACTGAAGATCATTAAATAAGAATCAGTTGAAAGAACTAGGGATGTATAATCCAGAGGAAAGACTTAGGGGAAGAGGACATCATAGATGAACTTGAGCATATTCAGCAAGAGGAAGAGAATGCTCAAGGTAGATCAAGATAGGTATGTTGAAGTATTTGAAGGCTTATAATATTGAAGGATTAAGTTTATTCTGTTTTACCACAGACAAAACTGTGAACAGTGACTGGACATTGCAAAGATGTGAACTTAGATATGTAAGGAATATTTCCTAACAATGTGATCTATTCAGAGACAAATGGCTTGATTCAAACGTTTTTTCTCAGCTCTTTGTGATTCTTTAAGTGGAGGTGGTAGGATTACCGTTAAGGGAGATTTTTGAGAGGGTAACTTTTTAGATACTGGTTGGATTATATCCTGTCTGAGCCCATAACAACTCTAAAATGTGTGGATCCTATGAATCAACGATTCATCAAGTGCCTAGTATATGTGGAATGTCATGTTAGCCATTGGAGTATACAGAGAAATTAGACTGAGGCCCTGTTCTCATGTAGTTTTCAATATAGTAGGGGAATAAGCTTCAATTGTATGTAACATTATCAAGACACAAAGATGGAATGTGTGAAAATATAGGAGCAAACACTTTGAAAAGTGAGAAATAACTGAGAAAAGAAAGATTGTGATTTTTGGTAAATGTATAAAGTGCCAATGGAATTTGACAGAATGAATAGCAGTTGCAGGAGACTGCTTTAAAATTAGTTTAAGACAGCCCAATGATGGAGTAATTATTTTAAAAATGAGTGGTACAATCAAATGAACCTGTAGATCAGAAAGTGTTTCCATAAAAAACATCCTTAGTAATAGAATCAAGGAAAATGAGTAAGGACCACGATCATTGGCAGAACTGATTTAAAAAATGTTTTTCGTTCGACATGAGTTATCCAGAAGTCTCTGAAATATTGCTTCATTCATACAATTATAATCACTACTATTCTTAGGGGTTAAAGGCCTTAGTAATATAAATGGAGATTTCACTTCCACAAAGATTACTTAAGCAATTTGAAATAGTTTCCTCTGAGTTCCTAGAAAGATAAACTGAAACCTGTTTATCAGGTAACAGAGTTCTATTAAAACCCCACTTCAAATATCCATAATGTCCAAGTCCTGCAAACAATTATGCCACCCTGTGTAATTAGCTCAGATCATTTGTGCATTAAAATAATTGAGACTGACAGAGCACGAGGTCTTTGTGCACCAAATGGAAATCAGAGCCTGCATATGATATAGTCTTTCAAAGTAGCATTGATGAATATTAAAACAATTGTCAAGTTTTGTTCTTTCTACCTTTACAACTTCTCTTCTACAGACTCAATTCTTTTCATTTCATATGTGGATTATTGCAATAAGCTTCTGCTTGGTCTTCTTGCCTCTCATCTATCCACAATCTAGTTCTTCTTCCTCTCAGCTGTGAAAGAGATGTCCTAAAATTGTAAGTCTGACTATGTCACCTGCCTTCTCAATAACTTCCTCTCCTGGCTGTTTCTGACTTCCTCCATGCTTTAAAATCAGGCCCCTTCTATGGCTGGCAAATCTGGGAACCTATCTCAGTGTCTTGGGCTCCTTCATGCTGGACCAAGCTACCTCAGCCTACTCACTATGATAAATCCTTCCACAATAAGCCCTTCCCTTTACCCCACCTTATCTGTTAGTGAGTCCTTCCTAGAGCTTCCATTTGGTGGTGGGGCCCAGGTCAACCTATTTTCATTCCTCACCTGGCTCTATCCATGACTACGTCTAGGTTTCAAAACCATAACCCCTGCCTCTGTGCCAAGTACCTTCATTATTCCTTTTCCCTACCACCTCCACTTTTCAGGTAGTTTTCCCTTTATCTCATTAGAATGTAAGCTTCTTGGGGACAGTGACTGTCTGTTTCCTGGTATGTGTATTCCTGGCACTTATCAAAGTGCCTGGAACATAGTAAATAATTTATAGATGCTTGGTGGGGTTGGTGGTGATATTTGACCTAGATCAAGACCATTATTCTTATGGTTTGAATGATTGATCTATATACATTCAATTGGATCAAGGATCCTTCTGGCTATGGACTAAAGATGATGTGACTGGAGAAGCACTGGACTAGATAAACATCCCAGGATCTATGTTCAAGCTTTAGCACTTTCATTATCTGCTATGGGACATTTTATAAATCACTCCTTCCTCCTTGATCTCAGATTTTTCATCTTTAAAATCAGTGTTGAACTAGTGTCAGTTCCAGCACTGATAGTTTTCAATAATTCTATGAAATATAGCACTAACATTTTATGGCTCTATGAAATAAACCAGTTATAAAACATGAACACTATTGCAATTTCCTGATCTCATTGAAAATCTTTAAGTGTTTCCTCTAGTAGGCTTGCCTGTGTTACCAGGGATACTCATAACTTTATTCATTCATGGCTATTTTTCAGTTTGTCTTGACTCACCTGCCTAATAGTACTGTAGTGCTCTATAAGTGGCATCTATTTTGGGCCATGTCCTCTCCCCATATCCCATTTGGCCCCAATTTTGAGCTTACACTCCACCCCCCATCCAAAGACATACATGTATGTATATATATTTATATATATGTATGTATGTATGTGTGTATATATACATACATATGTATGTATATATATTTATATATATATGTATGTATGTATGTGTGTGTATGTATATATATATATATATATATATATATACATACACACACACACACACAGACACACACACATATATCACTAATTCCTAAAACCAATTAAGTTTGCAGTGCTATATGAGACTGTGACTTCTTCAGTCACAAGGAATATCTTGTTTATATTTGTCAGTTTCCATCCTTGAGTCACTTTTGTCACTTGTTCTACTGTCCCATGTGTATTTCCTCACCTCATTAGACCATAAAAAATGATTTTTAAAATTACAAAGAATTGATTGTTCATTCTTGGCTACCCTGCTCTCAAAGTGGCCAAATTCCACCTTCCCCTAAGCCTGCTATCTATTCATTTTTCTCTGTAAAGTGCTAAATGATAGCAAACATTAAGGGTGGTATATGAGAAAAAACATCTCATTACATCCCCAAAGAATCTCCACTATTGTACTTCAGTCTTAGTAGTTTGCACAAAGTCTATGCTGTAAAACATGGATAGAGTTAAAAGATTTCTTATTACTGGACTTGCCAGCATTGCTAATTTTCAAAAAGAGATCCTTTATCTCTTACATAGATTCCAAGAGCATGTACTATATATGTAGTCTAAAAGATCTGACTCCTTCTCTTGCCTCCTACCAAAGCCACCCCTGCTCTTGCGAATTGATCATTTTCAAAATCAAAATCCATGCACTAGGTTTGTAACCAGTACAGATACTTAAACCTTGATATGTGATTGGACTTCAAATATTTAGAATGCATTAATGTCCCCTAAATAACAAAATGCTCAGAACCAGCCTAAAGGATCAACACTTCAAAGATATAACCAAGACAATATTGAAGACAAGTAATGTCAAGATTGAAGTAGAGAAGTTATCATGCATTCCACCTCTATTTTCTGAGCTTTCTTTGTGAGAACTATTTCATCAAATTTTAATATTTCACAAATTCATGATTTCATCCTTACATATATGTATATTTCATCTACCTTTCTAATCTACTGTCCGTCTATCTCTCTCTCTCTCTGTATATATATATATATATATATATGTGTGTGTGTGTGTGTGTATATATATACATATATATATATATATATATGTATATATGTATATATGTATTCTCTATGCTAATGCACTTTGTTGTCCCTTCACGCCAGGATAAACAGAATCCACAAGTCATTGTGGTAGAAAACAATTCATCATCTGGAAGTTGATGTCTTTGTACTAGTATGAACACACTCAGTACATTAGTACAGTTATAAATATATTAGTATGGTTTTTACCCTGGCAGGATCTGCCCAAGGATGTAATGCACCACCATAATTTTCAAAAATTCAAGGTCAAATCCATGCCACAAAAGAACTTCAGAGTATACTTGCAGTGGAAACATTTTTTTCTTAGAATGGAGATTTTAAAGATTTCTAAGGAATGGTCATGTTGGTAAGAAACCTCTCATTCATATTAATCAATAGTGAATTTTTTTTAATATGTCAAGAAAATATGATTTTATTCATGGGAAAATTCCCATCATTGATGCAGATTAGAATTCATCTGTAAATTAGAAGACTTTATTAGAAAGTTGCTTGTTAAATTATGTTAACTTATTAGAGGAACAAACATGGAATGTGACAGTATGTAATTATCACTAATACCTTTCATTAATGAGACATTCCACTGCAACATTTAACATGAGCAAAGCATTGCTAAACATACATTTGACACTCTCAATTTCATGCATTTTCTATTTCCTAACTTCTTTTTGCCCCATTGCCCAAGATATTTCCTCCATGTGTTTTCTAAGCTGCTCAATTTTTAGTTCTATAGTGGTGTCCATTCACAACCATGTAATTATCTTCAACCCTGGCGTGAATGACATTCCTGATATTGGCTACCTAAGGTCATTCAGAGCAGTTCTTCACATTGTGAAAAAGGTTCTATTTATCCATCAGGGAGGCTTCATAACAGCATGCCCAAAGACTGATAGAAATATGAATGATTAGGGCTCAAATGTCAGCTGCCCCTTTCTCACTATATAAAAGAGGTAATGGAGTACATCCAGGAATATGACATACACGAAAAGGCCCTAAACTGAAAAGCTCAGCAGTTTTCAGTAGCCCTAAAGAAGCAGTTAATGCCTTTCCCCAGGAGAAGACAACTTTTGATGAGTCCAACCTAAGATCTGTTAAAAATCAATAAAGTCAGATTCTCTGCTCTTTGAATATGAAGTTGGTAAATGTAGAACAATAGGAAAAAGTCACATGAATTGCAAATGAATATGGAACAGATAATGCATTAAGTCTGTACTTTCCTCCACTGCTTGAAACAGCTCGCTTGGGTGTAAAAGCCAATTTACTGATTTTTTTTTTTAATTCTAGGAATGGAATTTTCATTTTGTGTCATATTCATAAAAGTCTCATATATAACTCAGCAGGATATTCACATGTGCTTAGAAACAAATATTAGGTATGGGAATTACCTTATGTACTATAAAGACAAAATTACTCACTGAGAAATAAGATTTTAGAGGATCTTCAGAAAGCAAAGAGGAAAAAAAATCCCACAGAATTTCTTCATAGGGTTCTGTAGCTGTATTGCCATACTTCCCATTGCATCTTTCTCCCTTCTGTAACTACTTTGTGTCTGCTCATGTTCTGTTTACTCTCAGGAGTATGGGAGAAGTTGTTACATTTTAATAGAAATATGTTGAAAAAGAAGGAGGGTGGGGCAGGGTATGTAAGTTATAGTCCTGATAGTTTTTTTCCCCCAGCACATAAAATAGGAGTATTAATGTTTATAGTTACTGTTAAAGACATGCATTTTTTAGGATGATAATGCCTAACATTCAAAAAGTAGGGAAGAGAGATGGAAGCAGGGATGTTATGGGCATTAACTCCATTGGGGGGCCCTGAGTGGGCCACTCATCTCTGCTCCTCAAGGAATGTGCAAAGGCGGGAATTGGCCTAGTAAATGTGGAGCAAAGGGAAATTCTTTGAGGGGGTCTTCAAGTTCCACATAGACTTTTATTATAGCAAATTGGAGTGAAAGACTGGGGCAAAGGTCGGTGTCAAATCACTGGGAAATCATTTGACAGTCTCTGTATTGGGACTTCTTTGCTTTTTAAACATCCTTTCTATTCCAAAGAACTAGCAAGATGGAGTCTCTAGGGGCAGCCAGAGACATGAGAACTATACCAAGAGTGTCAGTGATAGACTGCACACACATATAGACGATTGGAAAAGGTACTTGAAATTAGTGCTAGGTAAAGTTGGTTTTCCATAACAGTGAATTACAGTTCCACTTTAAACATTTACCTTGCTTCATTTTTTTTAAGATGAAAATCTCTGCATTCATGCAGATATATTGTGGAACTCCGAATAAATGTTTATTATACAAGTACAAATGTGGCATAGATGATCTACCCAATGTGCTGAAATTCTTTTTATTTTAATATACTAGGACCTCTAGTGTTAACACTTGGGCTATATATTAGTTGTCTCCTTCAACGTTCTTTCTGTTTGGGAAGTGATGTGGTATAGTGGAAAGAGCAAGAACCGAAGTTACAGGGCTTGAATTTAAATTGTCACTTTTTAAAAACAGCTTTGTGTTCTTGCATACATCATTTCTTTGAAACTGAACCTGTTTCCTCATTCTTAGAGACAGCTAGGTGAGTTCATGGTTAGAGTACTGGGCCTGAGAACAGGGAGATCCTAAGTTCAAATCTACCCTCAGACCCTTAAAAGCTGTGTGACCCTGGAAAAACTGCTAAACCTCTCTATGCTTTAATTTCCTAAACTGCAAAATGGTTATAAGAATAGCAACTATATCACAATGTTGTTGGGAGGATCAAATGAGATATTTGTTAAGTGCTTAGCACAGTGCCTGACAGTCTCTCAATAAGTTCTTGCCTTTTCCACTCATCTCTTCCCTTGGAATGAAGACATTAGACTACATTACCTTTAGAGGTCTTTTCCAGGTCTAAATTCTATGATCCTTTTCTACATAATTATACCAATGTATAGGATCATAGGATTTATATCTGGAAAAGACCCTAGATATTAGTCCAAACTCTGTTCTATAGATTATGAAACAACCCAGGCAGAGGGTTTACTTGCTCAAGGTCATGACATTAAATAAGTAGCCATGTCAAGATTCCGAAGCATGTCATCTGAACCTAAACCAAGTGTTCTTCCATGCTAGTGTATCAAACTACCACCTATAAGCCATCATTGGAAGTATCTTTATGCCTGCTCACACTAATCCTACATCTCTTTACTACCCTTTGGGTTACTAGTAGTTTTGATTCTTCTGACATCTTAGTATTCATGATTTGCAGCCATATAGATAGAAACACATAAAAAGTTGAGCTAAAGAGATGGGCTTTACTGCAGCACTTGTTTGAGGTACCTGGAAACACATTATTTCCCAAAAGTTATGCTGTTATATCTCCTCCTACTCAACCATAGCTTTGGCAAACTTATTTCTAGTGTTTATTCCTTGAAACATCAAATTTCTGAAGAATGGAGAAAACACACAATCTCTTCCAATAATAGACGATGATCAAGAAATTTGTGTACACAGCATATTTCAGTCTCTTAAGGTAAAATGGCCCAATAAGGATGCATTTGCATTCTTACTTAATTGGCAAAAATGCAAATATAAATGTTAACAGTTGAGAAGTAAATATATTGTTTGAAGTAATTACAAAAAATAATATGGTTAACGGCTCTGACAGATGGATTAATCATGTGGTAGGATATTATATTAATGATAGAGATTTGAGGGGTATATCTTGGCTAATAATAATGAGCTCTTCAGGAATGAATATGGAGAAAGCAGCAAATAAATATAGCTTCTCTAATCATATGAAACAATTAAAGTTTATATTTCTCAGTTTAGGAACACAGGGAATGGATGTAGGAGGAGATATTGAATGGGACCAAGATAGCAGATCTCTATGGACTGTAACTGACTGTATCTCACTCCTAGAGATGTGGAGTGATAGTCAGTACCAAAAATTCACACTCACACACATACACAGAAGAAGAGGGAGGGAGAGGGAGAATTCTCCAACAATGGAAAACATATTTCAGAGAAAAATTCATCTAAACTGTCAAGCATATTATGATGGAGAGTTAGTATATCATTAAGACATTTCAGGCTGAAGATCCAAGGCTCTTTTTTAGCAACAGGATACTGAAATTCCTAAGAAAACCTTTGATAACTTTAGAAAATCAAGTTAGGTCTTTGTTTGCTTATGATCAGTGGAAAGACTCCTTATACTGTTGGTAATTCTATAACTGACATGACTTTCCAACTGCTAAATCATTATTCTTTTAAAATCTTATTAAGTCTAACTTCTGCCATGATTACTCCATAGGTGCTATCCTACTAACCTCTCTTCACCTACTGAAGTGCTCTGTGACTGTTCTCACTCAACACTTTAGTCAGATCACAGTCTCTCTGGCACTGTTATTAATAAGTGGGCCTCCAATATTAAGACTGAGATGTCTTGCTGATATACTGAGGTTTCAGCAAAGTTTGTTTCTCAATTTAAATGAATTATTGTATTCCTGTCTACAAGAACTCTAGGGCCTATCCTGGATAGACTATATCCTAACTGTGAAAGAAAAAATAAATTCCCCAGCCTCTTCTATATACTTTGTGATATTCAGTTATAATTGCCTCTCTCTTTAGTAACTACAAGGTTTAACCTAATCCAGAATAGATAGATAGATATAGAAACATATTTCTAGATATCTATATCTAAATGTGTGCGTCCATATGAGTTGCTATATTCCATTGAATTTAGCTAAATCACTGTTGGACAAAACAAGAATGGAACAACTCAGTTCTCTTTTTCTTTGTAGAGGCTGTCCCTTATGCCTGGAATCCCTTTCCTTCTCACCTCCAGCTCCTGGAATACTCTTTTGCATCAAATCTAAACTCAAATGCCAAGTGCTACAAGAGGTCTTTTCTGGTGCCCCCCAATGGATTATGTTACATGCGATTTTATATATATATATATATATATATAATAATATATTATATATATATATATATATATATATATATATATATAAATATATATATATATATATATATATTAATATATATACAATATATATATATAATATATATATACACATATATATATATACACATACATATATATACACATACATAATATATATATATACATACATATATATATACACATACATATATATATATACACATACATATATATAATACACATATATATATATATACACATACATATATATATATATACACATACATATATATATATATATATATATATTATGATGGAGAGTTAGTATATCATTAAGACATTTCAGGCTGAAGATCCATATGTGTATACACACACACACACACACATATATATATATATGTGTGTGTTGTGAGTGTGTGTGCACACATTTTAGCTGTCCAATTGGAACTTAATCTTTTTGAAGACAGGAATCATTTTGTTTCTATCTTTGTAACCTAATTACTTAGCACTGTGTGAGATAAGAGGTAACAATTGAACAAATGCTTTTTAATTGATAGATTAATTGATTCACAATTCCCAAGTCATTGATAGGATTTCTTTACACTCTAAGTATGAAAGACATAATGGTAAAGTATGTCAAAGTGAGTGGAATAAATTAAGCTTTTTAGTTGCATTGAAAGGCTATTCTGCACAGGTTTAGGATGTCCAGCTTCTTATTTGACACTGGTCAGAATTATCATTCTCAGAGAAGTGGTTTCCTGATTCAAACTCACTGATCTGGTAATACACACACACACACACACACACACACACACACACACACACACACACACAGACACGACCAGTGCCAGGTGATTCAATAAGTCGATCATCATTGTTTTTACCCTAGCTGATCTATTCCCCAGTTCCTAATCATAAAACCAGAAAAGCCTTCAAAATCATTGGGTATAATGTATAACTGAATAGACATACATGACTCATATAACCACAGACAAGTGGTCATCCAGCCTACATTTGAAGATATCCAATCTTAGGAAGCAGGGTTAGTTAGAAAGGAGGCATTTTTGGTTAATTTATTTTGATTTATCAACAATCACTTCCATAATCTTTTGAGTTTTAAATTTTTCTCCACCTCCCTTCTCAAGACAGCACCCAATCTGATATAGGCTATGTATATATACATTCCTATTAAACATATCTTCACATTAGTGATGTTGTAAGGAAGGATTAGAACCAATAGGAGGAAGCACCAGAAAGAGGAAACAAAACACAACAGAAGAAAAATAACAAAGACTATGCTTCGATCTGCATTTAAACTACATAGTTCTTTCTTTGGATGTGGATAGCATTTTCCATCATGAGGTCTCAGATTCTTGCATTGCTGAGAAGGGCTAAGTCTATCATATTAATGGTCATACAACATGGCAGTTACTGTGTACAGTATTCTCTTCGTTCTGCTCACTTCACTTACCTTCAGACTCTACAAATCTTTCCAGATTTTTCTGAAGTCCCCTTGCTCATCATTTCTTACAACACAACAGTATTCCATTACATTCATATGCCACAATATGTTCAGCCATTGCCCAATTGTTGGGCATCGTCTCAATTTCCAATGCTTTGCTACCACAAAAAGAGCTACTATAAATATTTTTGTACATGTGGGTCCTTTTCCCATTTGTATGATCTCTTTGGAATGCAGCCGTAGAAGTGCTATTGCTGGGTCAAAGGGTATGCACAATTTTATAGCCTTTTGGGCATGGTTCCAAATTGCTCTCCAAAATGGCTGGATCATTTCACAACTCCACCAACAATGCATTAGTGTTCCAATTTTCCCACATCTTTTTTTTTTTTTTGGGCAATTGCAGTTAAGTTAAGACTTGCCCAGAGTCACATAGCTAGTATGTGTCAAGTGTTTGGTGTGAGTCCAGATTTGAGCTTAGGTCCTCTTGACTTCAGGGCCGGTGCTTTATCCACTGTGCCACCTAGCTGCCCCTTCCCACACCTTTGAAAGGAGGTAATTTTTGCAAAGGCTGAAATCTTCCTCCCTACGATTTTGAACCATTTTTTCCTAGTTCTAACTTCTATGACAAAAGAGAAGTCTAATGGTTCTCCAATCACATTGTAACCTGCAGACACTTGGAAGGTGGTAGTAATAGTAGTAGTAATAGTAGTAGTAGTAGTAGTAGTAGTAGTAGTAGTAGTAGTAGTAATAGTAATAGTAGTAGTAGCAGTAGTAGCAGCAGCAGCAGCAGTAGTAATGAAAATAATAAACTGTAATAATATTCAAATTTTACTTTAGATTTACAAGATGCTTCACAAATATCTCATTTTAATCCTCATAACCATTCTGTTAAGTAGATACTATAAATATTCTCACTTTACAGATGAGGAAACTGATTATTCTCATCTTTCTTTTCATCTTTGCTAATTTCATTTATTTGAGGTGAAATTTCATAGTCCTTTTATCTGTATTTCTCTTACTAGTTACTTGGAGCAATCTTTCTTATGGCTGTTGATAGTTTACAATTCTTTATTGTTTTTCAATTCAGTGTTTTTATTTTTCCACAGTTATGTGTAAAAAACAATTTTTTTACATTTCTTTTTAAAAATTGAAGTTATAAGTTTTCTCCCTTCCTCCCACCCCACCCTGCCCTCATTGAGAAGGCAGGAAATTTTATATAGGTTATACAGGTGTAGTCATGCTTATTGAGTCATGTTGTAAAAGAAATGTAGACAAAAAACTCAAGAAAAATATAGTAGAATGAGTATGCTTCCATCTGTGTTCATACACCATTGGTTCTCTCTCTTGGGATGGATAGCATTTTTCATCATAAGTGCTTCAGAATTGTCTTAGATCATTTTATTTCTAAGTCTAAAACTAAGTCATTCATAGCTGATCATCTTACAATATTGTTGTTGCTTTGTACACATTACATTTCACTTTGCATCAGCCCATCAAAGTCTTTCTAGGTTTTTCTGAAAGCTTCCTGCTCATCATTTCTTATAGCACAATAGTATTCCATCACAATCACATACCACAACTTGTTCAGCCATTCCCCAATTGATGGGCATCCCCTCAAATTCCAATTTGTTGCCACCAGAAACGACTTGCTATAAATATTTTTGTACATACGGCCCTTTTCCTTTATTTTTTAATCTCTGTTGGGGTAGAGACCTAGTAATGGTATTGCTAGGTCAAACGGTATGCATAGTTTTATAGCCCTTTGGGAATAGTTACAAATTACTCTACAGAATAGTTGAATCAGTTCACAACTCCACCAACAGTGCATTAACGTCTTATTTTTTCCACATCCCCTCCCACGTTTGTCATTTACCTTTTCTGTCCTATTAATCAATCTAATAGGTAAGAGATAGTACCTCAGATTTGTTTTAAATGTCATTTCTCCAAGTATTTTTTTTCATATGGCTATAAATGGTTTTGATTACTTCATCTGAAAATTGATCCTATCTTTTGACAATTTAACAACTGAGAATGGCTCTTATTTTTATAAATTTAACTCAGTTCTCTATATGTTTGAGAAATGAGGCCTTTATCAGAGAAACTTGCTTCAAAATGTTTTTTCCTCTATAATTACTATTGCCAAATGTGTTTCCTTCCATCCTATTTCCCCCAACCTTGTTCATTCTACTCTCTCTCTCTCCTTTCACCCTGCCCCTCCTCAAAGGTGTTTTGCTTCTGACTACCCTCCCTCAATCTGCCCTCTCTTCTCTCACCACTCCCTTCTCTTATCCTCTTCCCCTCCTACTTTCTTGTAGGGCAAGATAGATTTCTATAGTTTTTTAAGCCCTCCAATCTTTTAATGTAGAGGCTACTTATATCCAGTTAATATAACTATGACTCCACCAAACTTGAATTGTTTCTGACTGCTTGCAATATTTTCTCCTTGACCTGGGAAATCTGGAATTTGGCTGTAATATTCCTGGCAGATTTCATTTTGGAATCTCTTTCAGGAGGTCATTGGTGGACTCTTTCAATTTCTGTTTTACCTTCTGGTTCTAGAGAATCAGGGTATTTTTCCTTGATAATTTCTTGAAAGATGATGTCTAGACTCTTTTTTTGACCATGGCTTTCAGGTAATCTAATAATTTTAAAATTGTCTCTCCTGGATCTATTTCCCAGGTCAGTTGTTTTTCCAATGAGATATTTCACATTGTCTTCCATTTTTTTCATTCTTTTCATCTCATTTGATTGCTTCTTGATTTCTCATAAAGTCATTAGCTTCCATTTGCTCCATTTTGATTTTAAGGAATTATTTTCTTCGTTGTGTTTTTGTACCAACTTTTTCACTTGGTCAATTCTGCTTTTTAAGGCATTCTTTTCCTCATTGGCTTTTTGGACTTACTTTGCCTTTTGGCCTATTCTCTTTTTAAGTTGATATTTTCTTCAGTAATTTTTTGTGTCCCCTTTTTCCCAGCTTCTGACTCGTTTTTCATGATTTTCTTGACTCGCTCTCATTTCCTTTCCCAATTTTTGCTCTACCTCTCTTAGCTGACTATCAAAATTCTTTTTGAGCTCTTCCATGGACTGGGACAAATTCATATTTTTTTCAGAGGTTTGGATGAAGGAGTTTTGACTTTGTTGTCTTTTGAGTGTGTGTTTTCTTCTTCCTTGTCACCATACTAAATTTCTATAGTCAGGCTTTTCCCCCTATTGTTTGCTCATTTTCCTGGCCTATTACTTTACTTTTCACTATTTGTTAAAGTTGTGTTCTGCTTCCAGGGTGGAGGGTGCACTGTCCCAAGCTTCAGGGTTTTGTGCAGCTGTTTTCAGAGATGCCTCTAAGGAACTGTAAGTTTTCATTTCTTACAAGGTGGTATGATCTAAGGAGAGGTGTTTACTACTCTCCTGACCTATGCTGTAGTCTTTGAATTACCACAGGCAATCTTTTTCTGTCATGGAACTGTGAGGAGAGTCTCCCCTCCACTGTGGCCACAAGCTCTGCTATGCTAGTGCTCTTCCTCACCCTGGGACTGTCACTTAGGACTGCTACCTAGATCCAAGCATGGTCAAAGCAACAGGGTCCTGCCTCAGTGCTAGCAAAAACACCTCTGTAATCTCCTTCTGATCAGTTGTTCAACTCCCTTACCATCTGTGGGCTGAGGATTCTGGAAGCAACAGCCACCACTGATGCTGCTGCTGCTGCTGATTCGCTCACTCTTAAGTCCTGCTCCTAGTTTCATGTGGTCAGGGCTGTGCTGTCACCACATGTGCTGGACTGTGCTCTACTCTTACCCAGGTGTGACAGACCTTTCCTAGTTGCCTTCCAAGGTGTCTTGGGCTGGAAATTTGTTTTGTTCCATGTTTTTGTGTTTTCTGCTGCTTTAGAATTTGTTTAGAGTCATTTTAAAGGATTTTGGAGGGATTGGGGGCAAAAACTCAGGTGAGTCTCTGGCTGTACTCCACCTTCTTTCCTCTGCCTCCTACAAATCTTTTTTTTTTTTTTGAGAACTATTTGCTCATATACTTGACCACTTGTCCATTAGGGAATGTCTTTTAAACTTATGTAGTTATATTTATTCTTTGTCATCTTTGAATCTTTAATATCAGACCCTTCTCACAGATATGTGATAGAAAAGGTTCTTTTGATTTCATTTTGTTTTACCAATTAGTAAATTCCCTTCTTGGATGAGCTGATTTTGTCCATTGTTCATTGGAAATGTCTATTTCCTATAATCAAAATTATGTGTATTAACGTATGCTCTCCTCTCTTCCATATTTTGTTAAGAATTTTCCTGTTAGCCACATGTGTGAAATATAACTGAAATTATTCTCTTCTAATTTTTGTATGGTGAGATATTTTATGTATGCCTCATATCCATTCTGATCAAAACTGAAAGTTTTTTAAGTCCAACCTCATCTCAACTTCACAGTCCTTTTTGTTGCTACCATATCTCACTCAGTTTACATTAAGCTTCCTTACCCTGTTAGTTGTCTGAGTCACAAAAATCCAGTGGCAAGCTAGACTCAAAAAGTATATAAAATTCCCTGTCCAGTTGGCCTCAAAACTATGTCTCCTTCTAGAATTACCTCATCCTGCCTTCCATTTATAAGAGCAATCATATTCAGTTGAAGATGTCACAATCAGTCATACATAATTACCTATTTTATATAACTGATGTATTGTTACTCAAAATTGTACAGCAAATTTCTATGTGTGTTGACATTTATGATTACAAAGAATTTTACGTCTGTTATCTCTTCACAACAATTCCGCAATATATGTAGCAAGCATGTTTTTACACAGAAGTTGAAATTGCCAAAAATGAATGTAGTCTTTAATTGTCATTATATTTTTTCAAAAGACATTCATTACCTAATTTGGTTCTTCTGGCATCACTATGAGGTAAGGAGTATAATAATTACTGTTTCCATTTTTTGAATCAAGAAAATCAAATACAAGATATTAAGACACTTGCCTAAAGACATATACGTAGCTAGCTAGTAATAGAGGTTAGGTGTCTAGTTCCTAGATGAAATTCTATCCACAGACTTCTTAAGAGCATTTCTATGCAATCTTCACACAAAACATTTCATAGCCCCCAAATTGCTACTGTTGTATAATAAATTAAAACTTCTCTATGATATTAATAGCTCCTAGTTCAGAAAAAGTTACTAAATGATGCCTCTTCATGGAGCAAGAAACATAAATATTCATATTTTGATACAGCAATCAAGATGTTGATGTTAATATTAAAGCAATAACTTTAATTGTATTTCAGCAAACGAATAGCAATTAGGAAACCAATTATTTCATAGAAGCATGTCTTGTGCAAAATTTGCCCCGAAGGTAAGCCGTGAGCTAAGCCAGCTTCTTGAATTTTAATGCATAAATGTACACCTCCAAAATTATTAGAAATAAAGTAAGCTTTAAAGGTGTTTTTAATTTAGTCAAAAATTAAATGACAGTTACTTACTTTGGAGGAAAATTATTTTCTTACCGTTGAAAAATTCATTTATTGTTCTAGGGATGTTTCTGACACAGGGAGACCAGAAGCACTTAGGCTGTTACTTTGCTAATGGATTTGTGAGATCAGACTTATTTCTGTTAAATTTAATCAGTGAAATAGCATTTATTAAATTCTTAATAATTTGTTCCAGACACTGTACTGTAGAGAATACAAAAACAGTGACTGTTTGCAAGGAGCTCACAGTCCAAAGGATTAAACATGAATAACTATGTAGAAAAAACAAAAAAGATATATGCAGGATAAATTGTGGTAGTCCCAGAGGGAAAGCAGTAAGCTGAAGGTGACCTGGGAAAAGCTGTTTTTATATAAAGTTTAACTTTATCTGAAACTTTAAGAAACTAGGAGGAAAGATGAGGAAGAGAAAGTTCTAGGTATAGGGGGCAGACATTGAAAATGCTAGGGTTTGGGAGATGTAGTGTCTTGTTTGAGGAATAGCAACGGGTTTGGTGTCACAGTACATGGAGGGAAGTAAGGTATAAGAATATGGGAAAGGCAGGAATGGTTTAGATTATGAGAAGCTTTAAAAGCCAAACGGAGGATTTATATTTGATAAGGGACTCAAAATTTTAAGTAGAAATGTAAGCCTTATTCAGCTTCCTGACACGTAAAGACGACACAACTCTCTGAGACATTTTTAATAGAATGAATTATATCAAATCTCCATACCCTAGATGGAGGGTTACATTTGGATTGGGACAATTATCATAGTCCAAAGGAGATTACCCTCCTGTGGGTAGAATTATAGTATCATATATAGAGAAAATTAGAAGATATTGATGAATTCATGGCCTAACCAATGCCTGAGTTATGAATTTAGCTAGTAAACTTAATAGCCTGTCAATATCTGCTTGATGACTGTGACAGAGAATTGTCATCTAGTTGCCAAGGCAGGCCAATCCAGATTTTAACCAACTCTAAATATTAGAAAGGGGTGCATCTCTCTGTATGTTTGTGTGTATGTGTGTGTGCGTGTGTCTCTGTGTGTGCATGTGCACACATGTGCATGATTGTGGGTTTTCATTTGCTTATTTTCTCTGAATATCAGATCTGTCTGTCTGTAACATTGATCTTTATTCTGCCTTTATGAGACCAAGAAAAATAAATATATTCCTTCTTTACCATGATAATCCTTCAAATATTGTAAGAAAATTATCGCATACCTCTTGAGGCTTCTCTTCTACAGATTAAACTTAATGACTGGTAACATTAGCCATTTCTTAAATAATGTGATTTTAGTTCCTTCTCCAGTTTGGTGTCCAATTTTCAGACATAATCAACTAATAGCTAAGAAAACCTTTTGGATTTTTACTATTCTAAAAGTAATGTGCTTAAATATTAATAGCTATAAAATATACTAATTAATTTTATGGATATCTAAATCTAAGTTAAAATTAAATCATTATCAGTGAGGGTTAAATCAGTAACGTGAAGTGTTAAATAGATTCAGTAATCACCCCAAACTCAAATTACTGATGAACACCAAAACTGGTATTGATCTGAAGCGTGGCAAATCTTATGCTCAGGTTGAAGTTTATACAATCAACTTTGAGTTACATTGAGGGGCAGCCTTGTATTGTAATCTTTCACTGAAATCCTCATTTATCACTTGACTGCAATATTCTGGAACTTTTCCACCATGTCTCAGGAAGCTCATTATTGGAAAGCCTCATTAATCTGTAAGAACTAATTAGCCTTGGTATTCCAAGGTACTCAGTACCTTCTGACCATCTGATTGGAGGGTGGAGACATGAACTGCAAAACCTCAATTTAAGAAGGGAGCTCAG